>NC_142739.1:19470000-19524841 GCF_051943395.1 Hippocampus bargibanti | reverse complement strand
TTATGATGAAATTAGTGTCTATACAGGCTGGAGAGTGCTAATCTGACACGTATACAAGTGAAAAAATTAAGATTCAGCCTTTTGTTTAGCTGTGAGGATCATATGAACTTTTTATTGCCTTAAACGCATTTTCAGAGCAAGAGAAACACGTTTTCTGAACTTAATGTTTTCTTCATGGTTTTATGTTTTATGATGAAATTAGTGTCTATACAGGCTGGAGAGTGCTAATCTGACACGTATACAAGTGAAAAAATTAAGATTCAGCCTTTTGTTTAGCTGTGAGGATCATATGAACTTTTTATTGCCTTAAACGCATTTTCAGAGCAAGAGAAACAAGTTTTCTGAACTTAACGTTTTCTTCATGGTTTTATGTTTTATGATGAAATTAGTGTCTATACAGGCTGGAGAGTGCTAATCTGACACGTATACAAGTGAAAAAATTAAGATTCAGCCTTTTGTTTAGCTGTGAGGATCATATGAACTTTTTATTGCCTTAAACGCATTTTCAGAGCAAGAGAAACACGTTTTCTGAACTTAATGTTTTATTCATTGTTTTAACTTTTTTTGATGAAATTAGTGTCTATATAGGCTGCAGTGTGCTCATCTGACACTTATACAAGTGAAAACATGAAGATTCAGCTTTTGTTTAGCTGTGAGGATCATATGAACTTTTTATTGCCTTAAACGCATTTTCAGAGCAAGAGAAACACGTTTTCTGAACTTAACGTTTTCTTCATGGTTTTAAGTTTTATGATGAAATTAGTGTCTATACAGGCTGGAGAGTGCTAATCTGACACGTATACAAGTGAAAAAATTAAGATTCAGCCTTTTGTTTAGCTGTGAGGATCATATGAACTTTTTATTGCCTTAAACGCATTTTCAGAGCAAGAGAAACACGTTTTCTGAACTTAACGTTTTCTTCATGGTTTTATGTTTTATGATGAAATTAGTGTCTATACAGGCTGGAGAGTGCTAATCTGACACGTATACAAGTGAAAAAATTAAGATTCAGCCTTTTGTTTAGCTGTGAGGATCATATGAACTTTTTATTGCCTTAAACGCATTTTCAGAGCAAGATGAAATTAAACAGGCTGGAGAGTGTTTTCTGAAGCTGTGAGGATCATATGAACTTTTTATTTTAAACGCATTTTCAGAGCACGTTTTCTGAACTTAATGTTTTTTCATTGTTTTAAGTTTTATGATGAAATTAGTGTCTATACAGGCTGGAGAGTGCTAATCTGACACGTATACAAGTGAAAAAATTAAGATTCAGCCTTTTGTTTAGCTGTGAGGATCATATGAACTTTTTATTGCCTTAAACGCATTTTCAGAGCAAGAGAAACACGTTTTCTGAACTTAATGTTTTCTTCATGGTTTTAACTTTTTTTATGATGAAATTAGTGTCTATATAGGCTGCAGAGTGCTAATCTGACACGTTTTCTATACAAGTGAAAACATGAAGATTCAGCCTTTTGTTTAGCTGTGAGGATCATATGAACTTTTTATTGCCTTAAACGCATTTTCAGATCAAGAGAAACACGTTTTCTGAACTTAACGTTTTCTTCATGGTTTTAAGTTTTATGATGAAATTAGTGTCTATACAGGCTGGAGAGTGCTAATCTGACACGTATACAAGTGAAAAAATTAAGATTCAGCCTTTTGTTTAGCTGTGAGGATCATATGAACTTTTTATTGCCTTAAACGCATTTTCAGAGCAAGAGAAACACGTTTTCTGAACTTAATGTTTTATTCATTGTTTTAACTTTTTTTGATGAAATTAGTGTCTATATAGGCTGCAGTGTGCTCATCTGACACTTATACAAGTGAAAACATGAAGATTCAGCTTTTGTTTAGCTGTGAGGATCATATGAACTTTTTATTGCCTTAAACGCATTTTCAGAGCAAGAGAAACACGTTTTCTGAACTTAACGTTTTCTTCATGGTTTTAAGTTTTATGATGAAATTAGTGTCTATACAGGCTGGAGAGTGCTAATCTGACACGTATACAAGTGAAAAAATTAAGATTCAGCCTTTTGTTTAGCTGTGAGGATCATATGAACTTTTTATTGCCTTAAACGCATTTTCAGAGCAAGAGAAACACGTTTTCTGAACTTAACGTTTTCTTCATGGTTTTATGTTTTATGATGAAATTAGTGTCTATACAGGCTGGAGAGTGCTAATCTGACACGTATACAAGTGAAAAAATTAAGATTCAGCCTTTTGTTTAGCTGTGAGGATCATATGAACTTTTTATTGCCTTAAACGCATTTTCAGAGCAAGAGAAACACGTTTTCTGAACTTAACGTTTTCTTCATGGTTTTATGTTTTATGATGAAATTAGTGTCTATACAGGCTGGAGAGTGCTAATCTGACACGTATACAAGTGAAAAAATTAAGATTCAGCCTTTTGTTTAGCTGTGAGGATCATATGAACTTTTTATTGCCTTAAACGCATTTTCAGAGCAAGAGAAACACGTTTTCTGAACTTAATGTTTTCTTCATGGTTTTATGTTTTATGATGAAATTAGTGTCTATACAGGCTGGAGAGTGCTAATCTGACACGTATACAAGTGAAAAAATTAAGATTCAGCCTTTTGTTTAGCTGTGAGGATCATATGAACTTTTTATTGCCTTAAACGCATTTTCAGAGCAAGAGAAACACGTTTTCTGAACTTAATGTTTTATTCATTGTTTTAACTTTTTTTTGATGAAATTAGTGTCTATACAGGCTGGAGAGTGCTAATCTGACACGTATACAAGTGAAAAAATTAAGATTCAGCCTTTTGTTTAGCTGTGAGGATCATATGAACTTTTTATTGCCTTAAACGCATTTTCAGAGCAAGAGAAACACGTTTTCTGAACTTAACGTTTTCTTCATGGTTTTATGTTTTATGATGAAATTAGTGTCTATACAGGCTGGAGAGTGCTAATCTGACACGTATACAAGTGAAAAAATTAAGATTCAGCCTTTTGTTTAGCTGTGAGGATCATATGAACTTTTTATTGCCTTAAACGCATTTTCAGAGCAAGAGAAACACGTTTTCTGAACTTAACGTTTTCTTCATGGTTTTATGTTTTATGATGAAATTAGTGTCTATACAGGCTGGAGAGTGCTAATCTGACACGTATACAAGTGAAAAAATTAAGATTCAGCCTTTTGTTTAGCTGTGAGGATCATATGAACTTTTTATTGCCTTAAACGCATTTTCAGAGCAAGAGAAACACGTTTTCTGAACTTAATGTTTTCTTCATGGTTTTAATGTTTTATGATGAAATTAGTGTCTATACAGGCTGGAGAGTGCTAATCTGACACGTATACAAGTGAAAAAATTAAGATTCAGCCTTTTGTTTAGCTGTGAGGATCATATGAACTTTTTATTGCCTTAAACGCATTTTCAGAGCAAGAGAAACACGTTTTCTGAACTTAATGTTTTCTTCATTGTTTTAACTTTTTTTGATGAAATTAGTGTCTATATAGGCTGCAGAGTGCTCATCTGACACTTATACAAGTGAAAACATGAAGATTCAGCCTTTTGTTTAGCTGTGATGATCATATGAACTTTTTATTGCCTTAAACGCATTTTCAGATCAAGAGAAACACGTTTTCTGAACTTAACGTTTTCTTCATGGTTTTAAGTTTTATGATGAAATTAGTGTCTATACAGGCTGGAGAGTGCTAATCTGACACGTATACAAGTGAAAAAATTAAGATTCAGCCTTTTGTTTAGCTGTGAGGATCATATGAACTTTTTATTGCCTTAAACGCATTTTCAGAGCAAGAGAAACAAGTTTTCTGAACATAACGTTTTCTTCATGGTTTTATGTTTTATGATGAAATTAGTGTCTATACAGGCTGGAGAGTGCTAATCTGACACGTATACAAGTGAAAAAATTAAGATTCAGCCTTTTGTTTAGCTGTGAGGATCATATGAACTTTTTATTGCCTTAAACGCATTTTCAGAGCAAGAGAAACACGTTTTCTGAACTTAATGTTTTATTCATTGTTTTAACTTTTTTTGATGAAATTAGTGTCTATATAGGCTGCAGTGTGCTCATCTGACACTTATACAAGTGAAAACATGAAGATTCAGCTTTTGTTTAGCTGTGAGGATCATATGAACTTTTTATTGCCTTAAACGCATTTTCAGAGCAAGAGAAACACGTTTTCTGAACTTAACGTTTTCTTCATGGTTTTAAGTTTTATGATGAAATTAGTGTCTATACAGGCTGGAGAGTGCTAATCTGACACGTATACAAGTGAAAAAATTAAGATTCAGCCTTTTGTTTAGCTGTGAGGATCATATGAACTTTTTATTGCCTTAAACGCATTTTCAGAGCAAGAGAAACACGTTTTCTGAACTTAACGTTTTCTTCATGGTTTTATGTTTTATGATGAAATTAGTGTCTATACAGGCTGGAGAGTGCTAATCTGACACGTATACAAGTGAAAAAATTAAGATTCAGCCTTTTGTTTAGCTGTGAGGATCATATGAACTTTTTATTGCCTTAAACGCATTTTCAGAGCAAGAGAAACACGTTTTCTGAACTTAACGTTTTCTTCATGGTTTTATGTTTTATGATGAAATTAGTGTCTATACAGGCTGGAGAGTGCTAATCTGACACGTATACAAGTGAAAAAATTAAGATTCAGCCTTTTGTTTAGCTGTGAGGATCATATGAACTTTTTATTGCCTTAAACGCATTTTCAGAGCAAGAGAAACACGTTTTCTGAACTTAATGTTTTCTTCATGGTTTTAACTTTTTTATGATGAAATTAGTGTCTATATAGGCTGCAGAGTGCTAATCTGACACTTATACAAGTGAAAAAATGAAGATTCAGCCTTTTGTTTAGCTGTGAGGATCATATGAACTTTTTATTGCCTTAAACGCATTTTCAGAGCAAGAGAAACAAGTTTTCTGAACATAACGTTTTCTTCATGGTTTTATGTTTTATGATGAAATTAGTGTCTATACAGGCTGCAGTGTGCTCATCTGACACTTATACAAGTGAAAACATGAAGATTCAGACTTTTGTTTAGCTGTGAGGATCATATGAACTTTTTATTGCCTTAAACGCATTTTCAGATCAAGAGAAACACGTTTTCTGAACTTAACGTTTTCTTCATGGTTTTAAGTTTTATGATGAAATTAGTGTCTATACAGGCTGGAGAGTGCTAATCTGACACGTATACAAGTGAAAAAATTAAGATTCAGCCTTTTGTTTAGCTGTGAGGATCATATGAACTTTTTATTGCCTTAAACGCATTTTCAGAGCAAGAGAAACAAGTTTTCTGAACATAACGTTTTCTTCATGGTTTTAATGTTTTATGATGAAATTAGTGTCTATACAGGCTGGAGAGTGCTAATCTGACACGTATACAAGTGAAAAAATTAAGATTCAGCCTTTTGTTTAGCTGTGAGGATCATATGAACTTTTTATTGCCTTAAACGCATTTTCAGAGCAAGAGAAACACGTTTTCTGAACTTAATGTTTTATTCATTGTTTTAACTTTTTTTGATGAAATTAGTGTCTATATAGGCTGCAGAGTGCTCATCTGACACTTATACAAGTGAAAACATGAAGATTCAGCTTTTGTTTAGCTGTGAGGATCATATGAACTTTTTATTGCCTTAAACGCATTTTCAGAGCAAGAGAAACACGTTTTCTGAACTTAACGTTTTCTTCATGGTTTTAAGTTTTATGATGAAATTAGTGTCTATACAGGCTGGAGAGTGCTAATCTGACACGTATACAAGTGAAAAAATTAAGATTCAGCCTTTTGTTTAGCTGTGAGGATCATATGAACTTTTTATTGCCTTAAACGCATTTTCAGAGCAAGAGAAACACGTTTTCTGAACTTAACGTTTTCTTCATGGTTTTATGTTTTATGATGAAATTAGTGTCTATACAGGCTGGAGAGTGCTAATCTGACACGTATACAAGTGAAAAAATTAAGATTCAGCCTTTTGTTTAGCTGTGAGGATCATATGAACTTTTTATTGCCTTAAACGCATTTTCAGAGCAAGAGAAACACGTTTTCTGAACTTAATGTTTTCTTCGTGGTTTTAATGTTTTATGATGAAATTAGTGTCTATACAGGCTGGAGAGTGCTAATCTGAAACTTATAAAAGTGAAAACATGAAGATTCAGCCTTTTGTTTAGCTGTGAGGATCATATGAACTTTTTATTGCCTTAAACGCATTTTCAGAGCAAGAGAAACACGTTTTCTGAATTTAAAGTTTTCTTCATGGTTTTAAGTTTTATGATGAAATTAGTGTCTATATAGGCTGCAGAGTGCTCATCTGACACTTATACAAGTGAAAAAATTAAGATTCAGCCTTTTGTTTAGCTGTGAGGATCATATGAACTTTTTATTGCCTTAAACGCATTTTCAGATCAAGAGAAACACGTTTTCTGAACTTAACGTTTTCTTCATGGTTTTAAGTTTTATGATGAAATTAGTGTCTATACAGGCTGGAGAGTGCTAATCTGACACGTATACAAGTGAAAAAATTAAGATTCAGCCTTTTGTTTAGCTGTGAGGATCATATGAACTTTTTATTGCCTTAAACGCATTTTCAGAGCAAGAGAAACACGTTTTCTGAACTTAACGTTTTCTTCATGGTTTTATGTTTTATGATGAAATTAGTGTCTATACAGGCTGGAGAGTGCTAATCTGACACGTATACAAGTGAAAAAATTAAGATTCAGCCTTTTGTTTAGCTGTGAGGATCATATGAACTTTTTATTGCCTTAAACGCATTTTCAGAGCAAGAGAAACACGTTTTCTGAACTTAATGTTTTATTCATTGTTTTAACTTTTTTTGATGAAATTAGTGTCTATATAGGCTGCAGTGTGCTCATCTGACACTTATACAAGTGAAAACATGAAGATTCAGCTTTTGTTTAGCTGTGAGGATCATATGAACTTTTTATTGCCTTAAACGCATTTTCAGATCAGGAGAAACACGTTTTCTGAACTTAACGTTTTCTTCATGGTTTTAAGTTTTATGATGAAATTAGTGTCTATACAGGCTGGAGAGTGCTAATCTGACACGTATACAAGTGAAAAAATTAAGATTCAGCCTTTTGTTTAGCTGTGAGGATCATATGAACTTTTTATTGCCTTAAACGCATTTTCAGAGCAAGAGAAACACGTTTTCTGAACTTAACGTTTTCTTCATGGTTTTATGTTTTATGATGAAATTAGTGTCTATACAGGCTGGAGAGTGCTAATCTGACACGTATACAAGTGAAAAAATTAAGATTCAGCCTTTTGTTTAGCTGTGAGGATCATATGAACTTTTTATTGCCTTAAACGCATTTTCAGAGCAAGAGAAACAAGTTTTCTGAACATAACGTTTTCTTCATGGTTTATGTTTTATGATGAAATTAGTGTCTATACAGGCTGGAGAGTGCTAATCTGACACGTATACAAGTGAAAAAATTAAGATTCAGCCTTTTGTTTAGCTGTGATGATCATATGAACTTTTTATTGCCTTAAACGCATTTTCATACCAAGAGGAACACGTTTTCTGAACTTAATGTTTTCTTCATGGTTTTATGTTTTATGATTAAATTAGTGTCTATATAGGCTGGAGAGTGCTAATCTGACACGTATACAAGTGAAAAAATGAAGATTCAGCCTTTTGTTTAGCTGTGAGCATCATATGAACTTTTTATTGCCTTAAACGCATTTTCAGAGCAAGAGAAACACGTTTTCTGAACTTAATGTTTTATTCGTTGTTTTAACTTTTTTTCAATGAAATTAGTGTCTATATAGGCTGCAGAGTGCTCATCTGAAACTTATACAAGTGAAAACATGAAGATTCAGCCTTTTGTTTAGCTGTGATGATCATATGAACTTTTTATTGCCTTAAACGCATTTTCAGAGCAAGAGAAACACGTTTTCTGAATTTAAAGGTTTCTTCATGGTTTTAAGTTTTATGATGAAATTAGTGTCTATACAGGCTGGAGAGTGCTAATCTGACACGTATACAAGTGAAAAAATTAAGATTCAGCCTTTTGTTTAGCTGTGAGGATCATATGAACTTTTTATTGCCTTAAACGCATTTTCAGAGCAAGAGAAACAAGTTTTCTGAACATAACGTTTTCTTCATGGTTTTATGTTTTATGATGAAATTAGTGTCTATACAGGCTGGAGAGTGCTAATCTGACACGTATACAAGTGAAAAAATTAAGATTCAGCCTTTTGTTTAGCTGTGAGGATCATATGAACTTTTTATTGCCTTAAACGCATTTTCAGAGCAAGAGAAACACGTTTTCTGAACTTAATGTTTTGTTCATTGTTTTAACTTTTTTTTGATGAAATTAGTGTCTATATAGGCTGCAGTGTGCTCATCTGACACTTATACAAGTGAAAACATGAAGATTCAGCCTTTTGTTTAGCTGTGAGGATCATATGAACTTTTTATTGCCTTAAACGCATTTTCAGAGCAAGAGAAACACGTTTTCTGAACTTAACGTTTTCTTCATGGTTTTAAGTTTTATGATGAAATTAGTGTCTATACAGGCTGGAGAGTGCTAATCTGACACGTATACAAGTGAAAAAATTAAGATTCAGCCTTTTGTTTAGCTGTGAGGATCATATGAACTTTTTATTGCCTTAAACGCATTTTCAGAGCAAGAGAAACACGTTTTCTGAACTTAATGTTTTCTTCATGGTTTTATGTTTTATGATGAAATTAGTGTCTATACAGGCTGGAGAGTGCTAATCTGACACGTATACAAGTGAAAAAATTAAGATTCAGCCTTTTGTTTAGCTGTGAGGATCATATGAACTTTTTATTGCCTTAAACGCATTTTCAGAGCAAGAGAAACACGTTTTCTGAACTTAACGTTTTCTTCATGGTTTTATGTTTTATGATGAAATTAGTGTCTATACAGGCTGGAGAGTGCTAATCTGACACGTATACAAGTGAAAAAATTAAGATTCAGCCTTTTGTTTAGCTGTGAGGATCATATGAACTTTTTATTGCCTTAAACGCATTTTCAGAGCAAGAGAAACACGTTTTCTGAACTTAATGTTTTATTCATTGTTTTAACTTTTTTTTGATGAAATTAGTGTCTATATAGGCTGCAGAGTGCTCATCTGACACTTATACAAGTGAAAACATGAAGATTCAGCTTTTGTTTAGCTGTGAGGATCATATGAACTTTTTATTGCCTTAAACGCATTTTCAGATCAAGAGAAACACGTTTTCTGAACTTAACGTTTTCTTCATGGTTTTAAGTTTTATGATGAAATTAGTGTCTATACAGGCTGGAGAGTGCTAATCTGACACGTATACAAGTGAAAAAATTAAGATTCAGCCTTTTGTTTAGCTGTGAGGATCATATGAACTTTTTATTGCCTTAAACGCATTTTCAGAGCAAGAGAAACACGTTTTCTGAACTTAACGTTTTCTTCATGGTTTTAATGTTTTATGATGAAATTAGTGTCTATACAGGCTGGAGAGTGCTAATCTGACACTTATACAAGTGAAAACATGAAGATTCAGCTTTTGTTTAGCTGTGAGGATCATATGAACTTTTTATTGCCTTAAACGCATTTTCAGAGCAAGAGAAACACGTTTTCTGAACTTAACGTTTTCTTCATGGTTTTAAGTTTTATGATGAAATTAGTGTCTATACAGGCTGGAGAGTGCTAATCTGACACGTATACAAGTGAAAAAATTAAGATTCAGCCTTTTGTTTAGCTGTGAGGATCATATGAACTTTTTATTGCCTTAAACGCATTTTCAGAGCAAGAGAAACACGTTTTCTGAACTTAATGTTTTCTTCATGGTTTTAATGTTTTATGATGAAATTAGTGTCTATACAGGCTGGAGAGTGCTAATCTGACACGTATACAAGTGAAAAAATTAAGATTCAGCCTTTTGTTTAGCTGTGAGGATCATATGAACTTTTTATTGCCTTAAACGCATTTTCAGAGCAAGAGAAACACGTTTTCTGAACTTAACGTTTTCTTCATGGTTTTATGTTTTATGATGAAATTAGTGTCTATACAGGCTGGAGAGTGCTAATCTGACACGTATACAAGTGAAAAAATTAAGATTCAGCCTTTTGTTTAGCTGTGAGGATCATATGAACTTTTTATTGCCTTAAACGCATTTTCAGAGCAAGAGAAACACGTTTTCTGAACTTAATGTTTTATTCATTGT
Source organism: Hippocampus bargibanti (assembly GCF_051943395.1). Taxonomy (NCBI): domain Eukaryota; kingdom Metazoa; phylum Chordata; class Actinopteri; order Syngnathiformes; family Syngnathidae; genus Hippocampus; species Hippocampus bargibanti. The sequence continues at coordinate 19,514,656 of NC_142739.1, read as the reverse complement.
TTTAACTTTTTTTTGATGAAATTAGTGTCTATATAGGCTGCAGTGTGCTCATCTGACACTTATACAAGTGAAAACATGAAGATTCAGCTTTTGTTTAGCTGTGAGGATCATATGAACTTTTTATTGCCTTAAACGCATTTTCAGAGCAAGAGAAACACGTTTTCTGAACTTAACGTTTTCTTCATGGTTTTAAGTTTTATGATGAAATTAGTGTCTATACAGGCTGGAGAGTGCTAATCTGACACGTATACAAGTGAAAAAATTAAGATTCAGCCTTTTGTTTAGCTGTGAGGATCATATGAACTTTTTATTGCCTTAAACGCATTTTCAGAGCAAGAGAAACAAGTTTTCTGAACATAACGTTTTCTTCATGGTTTTATGTTTTATGATGAAATTAGTGTCTATACAGGCTGGAGAGTGCTAATCTGACACGTATACAAGTGAAAAAATTAAGATTCAGCCTTTTGTTTAGCTGTGATGATCATATGAACTTTTTATTGCCTTAAACGCATTTTCAGAGCAAGAGAAACACGTTTTCTGAACTTAATGTTTTCTTCATGGTTTTAAGTTTTATGATGAAATTAGTGTCTATACAGGCTGGAGAGTGCTAATCTGACACGTATACAAGTGAAAAAATTAAGATTCAGCCTTTTGTTTAGCTGTGAGGATCATATGAACTTTTTATTGCCTTAAACGCATTTTCAGAGCAAGAGAAACACGTTTTCTGAACTTAATGTTTTATTCATTGTTTTAATTTTTTTTGATGAAATTAGTGTCTATACAGGCTGGAGAGTGCTAATCTGACACGTATACAAGTGAAAAAATTAAGATTCAGCCTTTTGTTTAGCTGTGAGGATCATATGAACTTTTTATTGCCTTAAACGCATTTTCAGAGCAAGAGAAACACGTTTTCTGAACTTAATGTTTTCTTCATGGTTTTAAGTTTTATGATGAAATTAGTGTCTATACAGGCTGGAGAGTGCTAATCTGACACGTATACAAGTGAAAAAATTAAGATTCAGCCTTTTGTTTAGCTGTGAGGATCATATGAACTTTTTATTGCCTTAAACGCATTTTCAGAGCAAGAGAAACACGTTTTCTGAACTTAACGTTTTCTTCATGGTTTTAATGTTTTATGATGAAATTAGTGTCTATACAGGCTGGAGAGTGCTAATCTGACACGTATACAAGTGAAAAAATTAAGATTCAGCCTTTTGTTTAGCTGTGAGGATCATATGAACTTTTTATTGCCTTAAACGCATTTTCAGAGCAAGAGAAACACGTTTTCTGAACATAACGTTTTCTTCATGGTTTTATGTTTTATGATGAAATTAGTGTCTATACAGGCTGGAGAGTGCTAATCTGACACGTATACAAGTGAAAAAATTAAGATTCAGCCTTTTGTTTAGCTGTGAGGATCATATGAACTTTTTATTGCCTTAAACGCATTTTCAGAGCAAGAGAAACACGTTTTCTGAACTTAATGTTTTCTTCATGGTTTTATGTTTTATGATGAAATTAGTGTCTATACAGGCTGGAGAGTGCTAATCTGACACGTATACAAGTGAAAAAATTAAGATTCAGCCTTTTGTTTAGCTGTGAGGATCATATGAACTTTTTATTGCCTTAAACGCATTTTCAGATCAAGAGAAACACGTTTTCTGAACTTAACGTTTTCTTCATGGTTTTAAGTTTTATGATGAAATTAGTGTCTATACAGGCTGGAGAGTGCTAATCTGACACGTATACAAGTGAAAAAATTAAGATTCAGCCTTTTGTTTAGCTGTGATGATCATATGAACTTTTTATTGCCTTAAACGCATTTTCATACCAAGAGGAACACGTTTTCTGAACTTAATGTTTTCTTCATGGTTTTATGTTTTATGATTAAATTAGTGTCTATATAGGCTGGAGAGTGCTAATCTGACACGTATACAAGTGAAAAAATTAAGATTCAGCCTTTTGTTTAGCTGTGAGGATCATATGAACTTTTTATTGCCTTAAACGCATTTTCAGAGCAAGAGAAACACGTTTTCTGAACTTAATGTTTTATTCATTGTTTTAACTTTTTTTTAATGAAATTAGTGTCTATATAGGCTGCAGAGTGCTCATCTGACACTTATACAAGTGAAAACATGAAGATTCAGCCTTTTGTTTAGCTGTGAGGATCATATGAACTTTTTATTGCCTTAAACGCATTTTCAGAGCAAGAGAAACACGTTTTCTGAACTTAACGTTTTCTTCATGGTTTTAAGTTTTATGATGAAATTAGTGTCTATACAGGCTGGAGAGTGCTAATCTGACACGTATACAAGTGAAAAAATTAAGATTCAGCCTTTTGTTTAGCTGTGAGGATCATATGAACTTTTTATTGCCTTAAACGCATTTTCAGAGCAAGAGAAACACGTTTTCTGAACTTAACGTTTTCTTCATGGTTTTATGTTTTATGATGAAATTAGTGTCTATACAGGCTGGAGAGTGCTAATCTGACACGTATACAAGTGAAAAAATTAAGATTCAGCCTTTTGTTTAGCTGTGATGATCATATGAACTTTTTATTGCCTTAAACGCATTTTCAGAGCAAGAGAAACACGTTTTCTGAACTTAATGTTTTCTTCATGGTTTTAAGTGCTAATCTTTTATGATGAAATTAGTGTCTATACAGGCTGGAGAGTGCTAATCTGACACGTATACAAGTGAAAAAATTAAGATTCAGCCTTTTGTTTAGCTGTGAGGATCATATGAACTTTTTATTGCCTTAAACGCATTTTCAGAGCAAGAGAAACACGTTTTCTGAACTTAATGTTTTCTTCATGTTTTAATGTTTTATGATGAAATTAGTGTCTATACAGGCTGGAGAGTGCTAATCTGACACGTATACAAGTGAAAAAATTAAGATTCAGCCTTTTGTTTAGCTGTGAGGATCATATGAACTTTTTATTGCCTTAAACGCATTTTCAGAGCAAGAGAAACACGTTTTCTGAACTTAATGTTTTCTTCATGGTTTTATGTTTTATGATGAAATTAGTGTCTATACAGGCTGGAGAGTGCTAATCTGACACGTATACAAGTGAAAAAATTAAGATTCAGCCTTTTGTTTAGCTGTGAGGATCATATGAACTTTTTATTGCCTTAAACGCATTTTCAGAGCAAGAGAAACACGTTTTCTGAACTTAACGTTTTCTTCATGGTTTTATGTTTTATGATGAAATTAGTGTCTATACAGGCTGGAGAGTGCTAATCTGACACGTATACAAGTGAAAAAATTAAGATTCAGCCTTTTGTTTAGCTGTGAGGATCATATGAACTTTTTATTGCCTTAAACGCATTTTCAGAGCAAGAGAAACACGTTTTCTGAACTTAACGTTTTCTTCATGGTTTTATGTTTTATGATGAAATTAGTGTCTATACAGGCTGGAGAGTGCTAATCTGACACGTATACAAGTGAAAAAATTAAGATTCAGCCTTTTGTTTAGCTGTGAGGATCATATGAACTTTTTATTGCCTTAAACGCATTTTCAGAGCAAGAGAAACACGTTTTCTGAACTTAATGTTCATTGTTTTCTGAACATATTAATGTTTTCTTCATGGTTTTACTTTTTTATGATGAAATTAGTGTCTATACAGGCTTATACAAGTGAAAAATGAAGATTCAGCCTTTTGTTTAGCTGTGAGGATCATATGAACTTTTTATTGCCTTAAACGCATTTTCAGAGCAAGAGAAACACGTTTTCTGAACTTAATGTTTTATTCATTGTTTTAACTTTTTTTTGATGAAATTAGTGTCTATATAGGCTGCAGTGTGCTCATCTGACACTTATACAAGTGAAAACATGAAGATTCAGCCTTTTGTTTAGCTGTGAGGATCATATGAACTTTTTATTGCCTTAAACGCATTTTCAGAGCAAGAGAAACACGTTTTCTGAACTTAACGTTTTCTTCATGGTTTTAAGTTTTATGATGAAATTAGTGTCTATACAGGCTGGAGAGTGCTAATCTGACACGTATACAAGTGAAAAAATTAAGATTCAGCCTTTTGTTTAGCTGTGAGGATCATATGAACTTTTTATTGCCTTAAACGCATTTTCAGAGCAAGAGAAACACGTTTTCTGAATTTAATGTTTTCTTCATGGTTTTATGTTTTATGATGAAATTAGTGTCTATACAGGCTGGAGAGTGCTAATCTGACACGTATACAAGTGAAAAAATTAAGATTCAGCCTTTTGTTTAGCTGTGAGGATCATATGAACTTTTTATTGCCTTAAACGCATTTTCAGAGCAAGAGAAACACGTTTTCTGAACTTAACGTTTTCTTCATGGTTTTATGTTTTATGATGAAATTAGTGTCTATACAGGCTGGAGAGTGCTAATCTGACACGTATACAAGTGAAAAAATTAAGATTCAGCCTTTTGTTTAGCTGTGAGGATCATATGAACTTTTTATTGCCTTAAACGCATTTTCAGAGCAAGAGAAACACCTTTTCTAAACTTAAAGGTTTCTTCGTGGTTTGAAGTTTAATGATGAAATTAGTGTCTAAGTAGGATGCACAGTGCTAATCTGACACTTACAAGTGAAAATATGAAGATTAAGCCTTTTGTTTAACTGTGAGGATCATATGAACTTTTTATTGCCTTAAAGGCATTTTCAGAGCAAGTGAAACACGTTTTCTGAACGTAATGTTTTCTTCATTGTTTTATGTTTTATGGTGAAAATATTGTCTATATAGGCTGCAGAGTGCAAATCTGACACTTATCCAAGTGAAAACATGAAGATTCAACCTTTTGATTAGCTGTGAGCATCATATGAACGTTTTAATGCCTTAAAAGCATTTTCAGAGCAAGAGAAACATGTTTTCTGAACAAAATGTTTTCTTCATGGTTTTAACTTTTATGATGAAATTAGTGTCTATACAGGCTGGAGAGTGCTAATCTGACACGTATACAAGTGAAAAAATTAAGATTCAGCCTTTTGTTTAGCTGTGAGGATCATATGAACTTTTTATTGCCTTAAACGCATTTTCAGAGCAAGAGAAACACGTTTTCTGAACATAACGTTTTCTTCATGGTTTTATGTTTTATGATGAAATTAGTGTCTATACAGGCTGGAGAGTGCTAATCTGACACGTATACAAGTGAAAAAATTAAGATTCAGCCTTTTGTTTAGCTGTGAGGATCATATGAACTTTTTATTGCCTTAAACGCATTTTCAGATCAAGAGAAACACGTTTTCTGAACTTAACGTTTTCTTCATGGTTTTAAGTTTTATGATGAAATTAGTGTCTATACAGGCTGGAGAGTGCTAATCTGACACGTATACAAGTGAAAAAATTAAGATTCAGCCTTTTGTTTAGCTGTGAGGATCATATGAACTTTTTATTGCCTTAAACGCATTTTCAGAGCAAGAGAAACACGTTTTCTGAACTTAATGTTTTCTTCATGGTTTTAACTTTTTTATGATGAAATTAGTGTCTATATAGGCTGCAGAGTGCTAATCTGACACTTATACAAGTGAAAACATGAAGATTCAGCCTTTTGTTTAGCTGTGAGGATCATATGAACTTTTTATTGCCTTAAACGCATTTTCAGAGCAAGAGAAACACGTTTTCTGAACTTAATGTTTTCTTCATTGTTTTAAGTTTTATGATGAAATTAGTGTCTATACAGGCTGGAGAGTGCTAATCTGACACTTATACAAGTGAAAAACATTAAGATTCAGCCTTTTGTTTAGCTGTGAGGATCATATGAACTTTTTATTGCCTTAAACGCATTTTCAGAGCAAGAGAAACACGTTTTCTGAACTTAATGTTTTCTTCATGGTTTTAATGTTTTATGATGAAATTAGTGTCTATACAGGCTGGAGAGTGCTAATCTGACACGTATACAAGTGAAAAAATTAAGATTCAGCCTTTTGTTTAGCTGTGAGGATCATATGAACTTTTTATTGCCTTAAACGCATTTTCAGAGCAAGAGAAACACGTTTTCTGAACTTAATGTTTTATTCATTGTTTTAACTTACTTTTTTTATGATGAAATTAGTGTCTATATAGGCTGCAGAGTGCTAATCTGACACTTATACAAGTGAAAACATGAAGATTCAGCCTTTTGTTTAGCTGTGAGGATCATATGAACTTTTTATTGCCTTAAACGCATTTTCAGAGCAAGAGAAACACGTTTTCTGAACTTAATGTTTTCTTCATGGTTTTAAGTTTTATGATGAAATTAGTGTCTATATAGGCTGGAGAGTGCTAATCTGACACGTATAGTGATTGGATACTCACTTCACCTCAGCCCTCAGCGGAGGCAGCGCTATGAAAATCAACCAAGCTACAACAGATCAGACCCGGAAACTTTAGCAGAAAAACCAAGTATATCTACTCGCTTTTTTAACCCACAATGGCTGAAGGAGAGGACAATTCGCTGTCGCATGCAGGTAAGCCTATTCTCAAGAACAAATGAAAAAGATTTGTTTACTTTTATTTTCAAAAAATAGTTCATTTTGTGAACGTCTTGTTGTTTTTCTTACATTAAACTGACATTTTGTAATTTCACACAACGATTTTGCCAACAAAGCACCTGCATCTGATTCATTCTTTTGCCAGGGCACACCTTCCCATAATGGGAGGATGAAAGGTCTGCCATGCAAGATCTCAAAAGGCGTTAAGCCGTTATTAGTGGGCGTTATTCTCATATATAATTTAACCAAAAACAGACATTCAGGCCATGGTTTGCCTGTTGTCTCCATCGTTTTTCTGAGTTGTTTTTTATCGTACCATTCGTTCTTTCAACTAATCCTGCACTCTGTGGATGATATGCGCAGTGGTTCTTTAATGTAATACCTAAATGTTGGGAAATGTTGGTTATTACGTCCTTAACAAAATGCGGCCCATTATCACTCCAAATTATTCTTGGTATGCCATGTTCTGGAATAATATGTTTACATAATGCTTTCGCAACGGATAATGCATCGGATTTCTTTGAAGGCACCATATTGGCTGTCTGTAAAAATTGTCACCGTCTTTCCTTCTGCCCATTTACACGCTTCAGTCAATGCAACAATTTCTGCTGCTTGCTCTGAGTACGTGTTTGGTAATGAACCGTCAGCAATAATTTCAACGTCGGTCACAACAGCATATCCCACCCTGTTACCCCCTGCATCTGACCTAGATGCAGAGCCGTCAACATACAGGTGGATGCTGTCAGGTATAGATGTGTCTTTCAAGTCAGGTCGTAGAAATGTCACCATCTTTTTTTTATGGTATTAACGTGGTCAAGCAGACACTTTTAATTTGTTTGAACAATGAATCATAGAACCTGATCGCTGTTAAGTGATTTTTTTTTCTTTTCTTAAGTAAGTACACCAAGAGGCCCAGACCTCTGCTTGAACCCAGCACCTTGCCCCTCTTTTTTTCTTTCCTCTATCCTGCAGCTTGGAGATCAAATAAAATTAAACATAAGAAGAAGAAAATAATAATAATAATTCAAAGAAACAAAACAGCATCACTCCTTCCAGATGCCACTTATATCCTGTGTGCTTAGTGGAGAAAGAGAGAGAGTGTTGGAATCTAATTCCTGTTTCTCTTCTGGTTCGGAGTTCAACTGAGTTTTATGATGAATTTCCAGCGGGGATGATAGATGGTGAACAGAAAAGACTACTTTATTCTAGTAAAACAATAGAAGAACATCTCTCGTCGGAGCGGGAAAGCCAAGAGCACAAAGCCCGCCCCTTCAACCTAGTTTCACTCACACAGCAGCGATCTGTTGTCCAATCAGCTACGGGCAGGGAGTTGGAAGAACATTAGACTGAGGAACATCTCTCGTTATCCCCTACATCTTGAAGGAAATACAGTGAGACCTCAACTTACGAACGCCTTATAATACGAACTTTTCATCATACGAACGTCAAATTTATGAATATTAAGCCTCATAATAAGAACTATTTTCATCTTACGCACTTCGGTGGAAGTGTGTATACATAAATACATAATCTTCTGCGGAAGAACACGAAAGCACACAACGGAGTGATCTTCGGCAACCAAACAGCGTTCCAGCCGACGCTACTTTGCATACCCCCTCTCATTGAATGCACACGTCCATCGCCTCCTTGCAGCTTTTTGCTTATACTTTTACGATTATGGCACCGGAAAAAAACCACCACAGGCTGGTGTCCAGCCCAAGAAGAAACACAATAAAATCACAGTCGCTGAGAAGGAGATAATTGAAAAACACGAACGACGTGTGCGTTTGTGTGATTTAGCGACAGAGCGCGGCTATGCTAAGTCCACCATCGCTACCATCCTTCGCATCAAAGAAGCTATCAAAGGTGCGTCTGTTGCAAAAGGTGTTTCCATGCTCTTAAAGCGACGGTTCGTAAGTTGAGGTCTCACTGTAAATACATTTAGTTAGCCATTTTAAACATTGTAGGATGAATATTAAAATAGTGAGTTAATCAGTATAAATGGTGCTTTGTTTTCAGTGGATGGGTGAAGGAACAGATGTGGAATGGTTTGAAGTTGTGGTTGTTTAGATACCAGGGGGTTAAGGGGTCGGCTGGTCTGCACTAAAGGAAGTAATACAACTACTCAGCCATGTTAGGCATTGTGTAGGATAAGCAGTAAAATTGAGTTACTCAGCATAGATAGTGCTTTGCTTTCAACAGGAGGATGCAGCGGGCATGGAAGGTTTGCATGTTTGTTTGTGGAATTGTGTCTGTTCAGGAACCAGGATGTCAAGGGGTCAGCTGGTCCTCATCACCCAAGGAAAGATAAAAGTTACGACGTAGCCAACGCTGCACGAAGGAGGTGAAAGGTTACGACCTGACCAAACGCTGACCTGGCAGGAGCAACTCGAGACATCTCCACGACATCTCACCAAAAGGATGACGACATCAGAGGAGAGGGATCCAATCAACTGCTGATTTCTTTGTTTGAGCCAAATTTGAATATTCATGTGGTACACCTTTAAATCTGGGCTCCTCAGTCGAAGACTTTGCCTTTCGTCTCTCTAACTGATTTAGAACACACGAATATTTTCTGTGTCAGGGAGCTGAGACCCAGAATTCTGCATTAGATCAATTTGTTAGGAATAAATCATCTGTGAGTAACTTGCCGGCTTCTTTGGTGATCTCTCTCACAACGAACATGCCAATTGTTAGGTTATAACGTTGTGCAATAAGGTAAATATTTAATTGCGTTCAAAATTGTTAAAAGATGAAATGTAACTGTTAATACTAATATTAGCCTGTAATATTTTAACCTAACAATCTGCAAAGAATTAACTAATAAGCTACATACATCCATATAGACTAAATTAAACATGAAATAACACATGATGTTTACGGATGTGTATAAAACACTATCAATCATATCAAGTTTTTATTGCTTCAAATGCATTTTCAGAGCAAGTGAAACACGTTTTCTGAACAAAATGTTTTCTTCATAGTTTTAAGTTTGATGATGAAATTAGCATTTCATATATATATATATATATATATATATATATATATATATATATATATATATATATATATATATATAATATCTCAACACGATGGGTGACAGAGCCTTCAGCTGCTCTGCCCCCAATATATATATATATATATTAATATATATATATATTAATATCTTATCTTATCTAATCTTATATTTGTATATTTGTATATTTGCACTATGTACAGTTTGTGTTTTTCAAACCTTCTCACCCCCCCTTTCAATTGCTGCTGTGGACTGCAAATTTCACCATTGTGGATTTTCCCCAATGGGACTATTAAAGGCTTTCTGATTCTGATATGTCTCTTTTCCGCCTCAATGGCATTTTTCCTTGAAAGTTACATTGCCAACTATGTATTTTACAATACTGCTAAAAATGATTGTTTTGTGGTGATTTCGGAATTGTACATTTCCATCCATCCATTTTCCAATCTGCTTTATCCTCACAAGGGAGACTATCTGTGAGGATAAAGTAGGGGAGCGACACCATGAATCAGTTGCCAGCCAATCTGATTGTACATTTGGTACATGCAATTGAGGTTACACCTTTTGCATCGTTTTTGTCTGTAGGTCAAATATAAATCATTGCATCACACATATATAGAGACCAACCTCATCACTTTGGCACCTAGTAGAACGATAAGAATCGTTGACCTTCTCAAAAATGTCCACTTGCCTAAAGTCTGTACTGGGTGTGCCATTCCCATCTTACTGTGATCATCATTGGGAGCATCCGTGGTTGCTGCTCTTCAGAATCAGAATCAGAATCAGAATCAGAATCAGAATCAGAATCATCTTTATTGCCAAGTATGTAGAACACACAAGGAATTTGTTTCCGGTAGAACACGCTGCACTAGTATCGTCGTAAAAAAAAACTGCTAATTGGCACTATACAGTTCCATTTTGGTGCTTGATGCTCATCGTCTTCATACGATGGATGGTAAACCAGTATAAGAGCTGATTTTTATCAAGTCAACTCATGTCCAGGTAGTGATGAGAACATCATGTGCTATCCTTTCCATGCAGCTTGGCTTCTTTGCACGCAAACGCAGAGAAGGTGAGTACTGAGATTACTGAAAGCAACACTTGGGGAGAAATCGCTGATCTAATCAGGGCAGTCCAGTATTCCGCCTGAAGTTTTAAAGAGGTGAGTTTTGAGATGGGACTTGAAGGTGGAAGAGAATCGATGTTATGAATGTTGGGAGGAAGTGAGTTCCAAAGTTTGGGGGCAGAGCAGCTGAAGGCTCTGTCACCCATCGTGTCGAGACTGGCAGGGGGGAGGGGGCACAAAGAGGCGGAGGGAGGAAGAGGATCTGAGGGAACGAGAGGGAATAGAAATTTGAAGAAGGTCAGATAGGTATGGGGGGCAAGGTTATGGATAGCTTTAAATGTATAAAGAAGAATTTTAAAGTTGTTTCTATATTTGACCGCGAGGCAGTGGAGCTTTGGAGGACGGGGTGATGTGGTGAAAGGATGAAGAATTCTGGATGAGTTGAAGTTCGTGGAGAAGTTTCTGAGGGACACCAAAGAGACGTGAATTGCAATAGTCAATCCGGGAGGTGACAAGACTATGAACGAGGATAGCAGTGGTGTGAGGAGTGAGAGACGGGCGAAGATGATTGATATTGCATAGGTGGAAGTATTGTTGTTTAGTTTTTGCCTTTGGAATATAACATCCCATTTCTTTTCTTTTCTTTTCTTTTGACATTTTCAAACAAATCTGACCTTCTCAAAACAGTCTTATATTAAATAAATTACAAACGATGAAAAAAATGCTTTTTGAGACCATAAAGAGTTTGATGTTTCTCTTTATTTGTAAGTAGGTTCGTTGTCAGATCTCCCAGGCAGGTGACGCGCAGAGCTTGATCGTGGCGTGGAGTCGAGCAAGTCGTGCCGTGACATCCGTCCGATGCCCGGCTTGAGCCGGGGCGTGCCTGTGCGGGTCTTTGCAAATCTCTTTGAGTCTGTGAGTCCGAGATGAGTCTGATACTCTCTGTCCCACAACAGCTGCTTTTATACCATTTTCAAGCGTGTGATATGCGTCAGGGTGAGACGCACATCAAGGAGATCAAGGAATTGAAAGACATTAAAGCTGCGGTGCGCACCGGTGACGCCACAACCATTTTCACCAAACACAAAAGTGCAAAGATGAGAGATATTGTACAAAAATGACACTGTTTCCAAGGAAACTTCATGGTGGGCACATGCAGAGGAGAATGCAAATGTGCACCAAATTCATATCGAATTGCATTTTATGTTCACCAATCAGAATCAGTGTTAAATTGCCATTCAAGAGTACAATAGTATCTTGACGTCTGTGTAAGCTCTCAGTCGTACAGGAGTGGTCCATCGATGAGAAGGTTTCTTCAGCCGTCATCTGTACAAAAGTGAAGGTTTCGCCTCCTATCCAAGAGGCTTCGTCAGCGAACTAAAGTCTGACTGGTCGTATCGGCCCCATTTATATATCCCTAATGTCCAGACATGGTGGCGCCGGACACAGCTATGATAGGTCCCTACTCTCAGGTTGGGGGGGGGGGGGGGGGGGGGGGGGGCAGGGGACCCCTCCCTGTGGCCCCACTGATTGTTCCTACAGTCCTGACTAACGACTGGCCTATTACCCCCTAATAATGGCCTAATAATAATACATTGAAGATTTTAAGATTTAACCTCATTGTCGTCACGACAATGAGGTTAACATCTTAGCGAAAGAACATAGATGGTTTGAAAGGGGGGTAAAAGAAGCGATTCTTATAAAACAACAAAATCCATCATTAAACCGGTCTGGTGGGGTGAGGTTCAATTTGGATCGTTCATACAATAGCCTGCTTAGGCAAAACAGGTTAGGCAACTTTCGCAATGCTGATGAGGGTCGTTATGCTGATGAGGTGATACCGGGGGGAGTGGGGGTAATAGGCCAGTCGTTAGTCAGGAATGTAGGAACAATCAGTGGGACCACAGGGAGGGGTCCCCTGCCCCCCCCCCAACCTGAGAGTAGGGACCTATCATAGCTGTGTCCGGCGCCACCATGTCTGGACATTAGGGATATATAAATGGGGCCGATACGACCAGTCAGACTTTAGTTCGCTGACGAAGCCTCTTGGATAGGAGGCGAAACGTCCGAAACCTTCACTTTTGTACAGATGACGGCTGAAGAAACCTTCTCATCAATAGTATCTTGAGGCGTTACTAACACTAATGACTTTATTTAGATAAGAATACACATTAAAAAATGGGTCTAATGAATGTGTAATTTTATTTTCAATTTTCATTAGCTAAATGTCACAATATCGTTGATATTGAAAAATGCAACACCCATCTTGCAAGTTTATGCGATATCACTCAGTTTTACTTTCAAATTATTGTTATAATAATAATAATAATAATACATTGAATTTATAAGCGGCTTTCAAAACTCTCAAGGACACTTTACAGTCACAGGATATGTTTTTCTTTGGGTGAGCAGCGGCTACCACACGCGATAATGTGTAAGATCTTAGGGTTTCATTTTAATATCTATGTTTTAGTACAATTAAATAAAAATGATGGTTGAAAATGTATATAATTTTAAGACTACATCTTTTAAGAATCGAAGTTTTAAACGGGATTTTTGTTTTTTTATGTGTGTATCGTTAATTATGTTTACGGGCATAATTCACACTCCATGCCAGTAGATGGTGGTGATGCACTTAAAGGGTTCTTGATAAACCGTCTTATAACTACAAGAAGAATCGCAACAAGACTACTAGGTTTTTCTGTTGTTAGCACAGCCAGCGATGTCCACTGTTTAGATGGGGGCGAAATAAACTCAAATAAAGTCACCCAACGTAACATGAGATAAGACAGGTGTTCTCGGGCGGCCACTTCTTTTCATCGGACGCCCAACACAACTGATCTAAATTTGTGAACGGGAATGTAAGTACTCTCTCTCTCTCTGAGCGTTAGCAGGGTAAATTAAAACATCAATCTACAGGTGGTATTGGATTCGTGCATTTTGCTGGACTGGTACGAGGTGTTCTTTTCTTACTACCATCCATACGAAATATATTGCAGCCAGGTCATTTACTTCTTGAAATAACTAAATTGCTTGACTTTTTAAAGGTGGGAGTAACGCGATAAATCATTACGATTTATGATTACTATTATTTCATCAGAATCAGAATCAGAATCAGAATACCTTTATTCGTCCCGCAATGGGGAAATTTGCAGTCCACAGCAGCAATTGAAGAGGGATGGGGTTGGGGTGGGAGTGAAAGGATAGAAAACAAGATATTCTAAGCATAACAAAATAAAAATGTCAACTGTATACTGTGCAAATGTAGATGTGCAACAACCGTTCTATAAACAAGACTGTACATAGTGCAGAATCAAGAAATGCATTTAGATATATTGCAACAACCCATATTTACAGGTGTCCAGTTTTTTTTTTTTTTGTTTTTTTTTCACATGTGATCATTGGGAATTGTGAAGCCTGACAGCAGTCGGTAGGAACGAGCGGCGGTACCTCTCCTTCTTGCAGCGCGGGTGTAATAGTCTCTGGCTAAAGGAGCTACCCAGAGCTGTCAGGATGGGCAGGAGGGGGTGGGAGGGGCTGTCCGTCATAGCTTTTAGTTTAGCTAGCGTCCGTCTGTTGCCCACCTCCTCTAGAGAGTCCAGCGAGCAGCCCACGACAGAACTGGCCCGCTTGACAAAGCGCTCCAGTCTTTTTCTGTCCCGGGTGGTGATGCTGCCTGACCAGCAGACAATGCCATAGTGGATGGCTGATGCCACCACAGAGTCATAGAAAGTCTTTAGGAGTGACCCCTGAACTCCAAAAGACCTCAGTTTCCTGAGGAGGAAGAGGCGACTCTGTCCCTTTTTGATTAGGGCATCCGTGTTTGTTGTCCAGTCCAGTTTATTGTTTAGAGTAACACCCAGGTACTTGTAGGAGGTCACCCTCTCAATGTCCGAACCCTGGATGTTCAATGGTGCAGGTGACGATTGTTTCCTGCAGAAATCCACCACCAGCTCCTTGGTTTTGCCGGTGTTGATCTGGAGGTGATTCTGCTGGCACCAGTCCACAAAGTCCTTTGTCAGTCCCCTGTACTCCCTATCGTCTCCCTCTGTAATGAGGCCGACAATAGCTGAGTCGTCAGAGAACTTCTGAAGGTGGCAGGTTGGGGTGTTGTAGTTGAAGTCCGAGGTGTAGAGGGTGAAGAGGAATGGAGCCAGGACTGTTCCCTGCGGCGCTCCGGTGCTGCAGAGAAGCCTGTCCGACTCACAGTTCTTTACCCTCACGTACTGTGGCCTGTTTGTGAGGTAGTCTGTAATCCAGGATGTGAGGTGATGGTCGACTCCGGCATGCTGCAGTTTGTCCCCCAGTAGACTTGGCTGGATGGTGTTGAAGGCACTGGAGAAATCGAAGAATGTGATCCTCACCGTGCTCCCAGCATTCTCCAGGTGCAGCAACGCCGTATGGAGGAGGTAGATGATGGCATCCTCCACACCGATGCTGGGCTGGTAGGCAAACTGCAGCGGGTCCAGCGATGAGCTTGCCAGCGGTCGCAGGTGGGCGAGGACGAGTCTCTCCAGCGTCTTCATCAGGTGAGACGTCAGCGCCACCGGTCTGTAGCTGTTGAGCTCTTTGGGGTTGGCAATCTTGGGCACTGGGACCAGGCATGACGTTTTCCACAGCTGTGGAACTCTGCCCAGCTTCAGGCTCAGGTTGAACAAGTGCTGGACAATGTCACACAGCTGGTCGGAGCAGGTCTTGAGGAGTCGGGAACTGATGTCATCCGGACCTGCTGCCTTCCTCACCTGCATCCTCCTCAGTTGGTTCCTCACCTGCGCAGTTGTGACAGACAGGCAGGAACCAGGAGGCAGAGTGGCGGCTGAGGGTGTGGCAACGGTTGGGAGGGCAGATGTTGGTTGTGGAGAGCTGGTCGTGAGAGGGGGCAGGGAGGGTAAGGCCACAGTGAGAGTTGGTGCAGGTGCAGCTACAGGTGAAGTTGACGGTGGGCCGGGGGCGGCTGGCGTCTTGTCAAACCGATTGAAAAAGCGGTTGAGTTCATCTGCCCAGACCTTGTCTTTTTCGTTCAATGTCACTGGGCTTTTGTGGCCTGAGATGTTTTTCAGGCCCTTCCAGACACCAGCGACATTGCTGGCTTGCAGCTGCTCCTCCATTTTCATCCTGTAGGCCTTCTTCCCCTCTCTGATCTTCCTCCTCAGTTGGATCTGCACGGCCTTCAGTTCCTCTCTGTTGCCCGACACAAAAGCCCTTTTCTTCTCCTTCAGGAGGACTTTTATGTCGGGATTAATCCATGGTTTGTTGTTGGCAAAACACCGCACAGTCCTGGTGGGTACGGTGTTTTGTTCACAAAAGTTAATGTAGTCTGTGATGGTGTTGGTGAGTGAGTCAATGTCTTCCCCATGAATCTCAGTAAAGAGCTCCCACCTGGTTGAATCAAAACAGTCCCGCAGAGCTTCTTCAGCTTCTGTGGACCATCTTTTGATCGTGCGGGTCACAGCTGGTTGCCTCTGGACAAGGGGTTTGTACACAGGCTGGAGATAAACCATATTGTGGTCTGCTCTTCCGAGAGGGGGGAGGGGGGAGGGTTTGTATGCATCCTTGGCGTTTGAATAAAATAGGTCCAATATGTTATTGTCTCTGGTGGCACAAGTTACATACTGTGTGAATGTTGGGAGGGAGAATTTCAGGGAAATGTGATTGAAGTCCCCTGAGATGATAAACAAGGCGTTGGGGGACTGGGTTTGCAGCTTGTTTACAACAGATATGAGGGCATCGGAGGCAGCGCCGCCATTTGCCGTAGGGGGAATGTACGTCGTCACGGCTATGACGTGTGAGAATTCCCGTGGCAGGTAACGCGGCCGGAGGCTAACGGCTAGCAGCTCGATGTCCCGAGTGCAAAGTTTTTCCTTCACCGTGATGTGCCCAGGATTGCACCATTTGTCATTCACAAATACAGCAATCCCCCCTCCTTTCTGCTTACCGCTGCCTTCATTTCTGTCCGCTCGTACGAGTTGGAAGCCCTCCAACTCTGCGTGGGCGTCCGGAGTGATTGCCGAAAGCCATGTCTCCGTGACGAGTAGCAAGCTGGCTTCCCGGTACTCCCTCTGATGTCGCGTTAGCGCCGCCAGCTCGTCCATTTTATTTGGGAGCGATCTCACGTTCCCCATGATGACGGACGGGAGAACGTGTCGGTATTTCCTCGTTCTTTTGCGGCGATCTTTCCCGGCCCGACATCCTCGTTTCCTCCTCTTCAATTCATCGGGGATGTCTGGTGCGGCGGCCGCTAGTCCGCTATTAGCCCGCCACGCTAGTAGCTGGTCTCGACTGTAAACAATGGGATTCCGCGTGCGCGTGGATTCCCCGTTCACAGGAGCGATGAAAAAGTAAAAAATAGTATGGTAAGACGCTTGGGGGGGGCAGAGGACCCCTCCCTGTGGCCCCACTGATTGTTCCTACATTCCTGACTAACGACAGGCCTATTACCCCCACTCCCACCGGTATCACCTCATCAGCATAACGACCCACATCAGCATTACGAAAGTTGCCTCACCTGTTTTGCCTAAGCAGGCTATTGTATGAACGATTCAAATTGAACCTCACCCCACCAGACCGGTTTAACGAAGGATTTTGTTGTTTTATAAGAATCGCTTCTTTTACCCCCCTTTCAAACCATCTACGTTCTTTCGCTAAGATTTTAACCTCTTTGTCGTCAAATGAGTGGTTGCTAGCTTTTAGGTGCAAATGTACTGCC
The DNA here is from genome assembly GCF_051943395.1 of Hippocampus bargibanti. Classification (NCBI taxonomy): domain Eukaryota; kingdom Metazoa; phylum Chordata; class Actinopteri; order Syngnathiformes; family Syngnathidae; genus Hippocampus; species Hippocampus bargibanti. The sequence goes on along the minus strand of NC_142739.1, from coordinate 19,497,414 downwards.
GATTGAGGTCCACTTATATTATCCCTGCGATGTTGATAAAGTCTTTTTTTGAGAATTTGTTGAGTCTCCCCAATGTACTGCTCTTTACAATTTTCATTCTTACAATATATGGAATCAACTACATTACTTTGTTTTTCATTTGGTAGCCTATCTTTTGGATGTACTAATTTTTGCCTTAACGTGTTTATCGGTTTGAAATAAGTCGGAATTTTATGTTGCCAAAGGACTCTTTGTAATTTTTCAGAAACTCCTGCAATGTACGGTACTGCTACTCCTCTCCTTTTTGTATCTTGAGAATTATTGGTTTCATTCCCTATTCTTTCTTTCTGACATTTGTTGAATGACCACTGAGGGTACCCACAGTTAGTGAGTGCTCTCTTGATATGTTCTGACTCCTTTTCTCTACCTTCAGTGCTACTTGGTATTAGTTTAGCCCTATGCTGGAGGGTTCTGATAACTCCTAGTTTGTGTTGTAAAGGGTGGTTGGACTACTGTTGGTCGAAGAAGGAGAGGAGGGAGGTGTGCCCGGAGGAAAAGAGAGAAATGGAACGCCAAGAGTATAGAACTAAGAGTAGGAACTTTCAATGTAGGAACAATGACAGGTAAAGGTAGAGAGCTGGTTGACATGATGCAGAGAAGGAAAGTAGACATAATGTGTGTCCAGGAGACCAGGTGGAAAGGGATCAAGGCTAGAAGCTTAGGGTCAGGGTTTAAGTTGTTCTATCATGGTGAAGACAGAAAGAGAAATGGAGTTGGGCTTATCTTACAAGAGGAGTTTGTTAGGAATGTCTTAGAAGTAAAAAGAGTATCAGATAGAATGATGAGTCTGAAGCTAGAAATTGAAGGCGTGATGTTCAATGTTGTTTGTGGCTATGCCCCACAAGTAGGATGTGAGCTGGCGGAGAAGGAGAAATTTTGGTTGGACTTTGATGAACTCATACAGAACATCCCGAGAAGTGAGAGGGTTGTAATTGGTGGAGACTTCAATGGACATGTTGGCGCAGGAAACAAAGATGATGAGGAGGTGATGGGCAGGTTTGGACTCCAGATGAGGAACGCTGAAGGACAGATGGTGGTTGACTTTGCTAAGAGAATGGAAATGGCTATTGTGAATACTTTCTTTCTGAAGAGACAGGAACATAGGGTGACCTATAAGAGTGGAGGCAGAAGTACACAGGTAGACTACATTTTGTGTCAACGGCGCAAGAGACAGGAACATAGGGTGACCTATAAGAGTGGAGGCAGAAGTACACAGGTAGACTACATTTTGTGTCAACGGCGCCATCCAAAGGAAATTAGTGACTGCGAAGTAGTGGTTGGTGAGAGTGTAGCCAGACAGCATAGGTTTGTGGTGTGTAGGATGACGCTGGCAGTGAGGAAGATGAAGAAACCAAAGGCTGAATTGAGGACAAAATGGCAGAAGTAGAAAAAAGAAGAGTGTTGCATGACATTTAGGAAGGAGGTAAGACAAGCACTGGGTGGGCAAGAGGTCCTTCCAGATGACTGGCAAACTACAGCTAACATAATCAGAGACACAGGTCGGAAAGTACTTGGTGTATCGAGTGGAAGAAAGGTAGATGAGGGGACTTGGTGGTGGAATGGGGAGGTGCAGGAGTGTATACAGAGAAAGAGGTTAGCAAAGAAGAAGTGGGACACTGAGCGGACGGACAAGAGTAGACAGCAGTACAAGGAGATGCAGCGCACGGTCAAAGTACAGGTGGCAAACGCCAAACAAGAGGCCTCTGATGACTTTGTATGCTCAGCTGGACAGCAAGGAAGGTGAAACTGATCTTTACAGGCTGGCGAGACAGAGAGACAATGATGGTAAGGACCTGCAGCAGGTTCGGGTAATTAAGAATAGAGATGGCAATGTATTAACAGGTGCCAGTAGTGTGATGGCAAGATGGAAAGAGTACTTTGAAGAATTGATGAATGAGGAAAATGAGAAGGAACAAAGAGTAGAAGATGTGACTGTTGTGGACCAAGACGTAGCAAGCATTAGCAACGATGAAATGAGGAGGGCGCTGAAGAGGATGAAGGGGGGAAAGGCACTTGGGCCTGATGATTTACCAATCGAGGTATGGAAGTGTCTTGGAGAGGTGGTGGTGGTGTTCCTGTCTTACTCAACCAGATCTTAGATGGCGAACGGATGCCTGAAGAATGGAGACGAAGGGTACTCGTGCCCATTTTTAAGAACAAAGGAGATGTGCAGAGTTGTACTAAGGAATAACGTCTGTGTAAGCTCTCAGTCGTACAGGAGTGGTCCATCGATGAGAAGGTTTCTTCAGCCGTCATCTGTACAAAAGTGAAGGTTTCGGACGTTTCGCCTCCTATCCAAGAGGCTTCGTCAGCGAACTAAAGTCTGACTGGTCGTATCGGCCCCATATATATATATCCCTAATGTCCAGACCTGGTGGCGCCGGACACAGCTATGATAGGTCCCTACTCTCAGGTTGGGGGGGGGCGCGGGACCCCCCCCCCCTGTGGCCCCACTGATTGTTCCTACATTCCTGACTAACGATTGGCCTATTACACCCACTCCCCCCGGTATCACCTCATCAGCATAACGACCCTCATCAGCATTGCGAAAGTTGCCTAACCTGTTTTGCCTGAGCAGGCTATTGTATGAACGATCCAAATTGAACCTCACACCACCAGACCGGTTTAATGAAGGATTTTGTTGTTTTATAAGAATCGCCTCTTTCACCCCCCTTTCAAACCATCTATGTTCTTTCGCTAAGATTTTAACCTCATTGTCGTCAAATGAGTGGTTGCTAGCTTTTAGGTGCAAATGTACTGCCGATTGAGGCCCACTAGTATTATCCCTGCGATGTTGATAAAGTCTTTTTTTGAGAATTTGTTGAGTCTCCCCAATGTACTGCTCTTTACAATTTTCATTCTTACAATGTATGGAATAAACTACATTACTTTGTTTTTCATTTGGTAGCCTATCTTTTGGATGCACTAATTTTTGCCTTAACGTGTTTATCGGTTTGAAATAAGTAGGAATTTTATGTTGCCAAAGGACTCTTTGTAATTTTTCAGAAACTCCTGCAATGTACGGTACTGCTACTCCTCTCCTTTTAGAATCTTGAGAATTATTGGTTTCGTTCGCTATTCTTTCTTTCTGACATTTGTTGAATGACCACTGAGGGTACCCACAGTTAGTGAGTGCTCTCCTGATATGTTTTGACTCCTTTTCTCTACCTTCAGTGCTAGTTGGTATTAGTTTAGCCCTATGCTGGAGGGTTCTGATAACTCCTAGTTTATGTTGTAAAGGGTGGTTAGAGTCAAAAAGTAAGTATTGGTCAGTGTGCGTAGCCTTCCTAAAGACTTCTGTTTTTAGCGCTCTGTCCTCTTTTATAATTACTTTACAATCCAAGAAGGCTAGTTGGTTCTCTTGAATGTCCTCACGAGTAAATTTAATGTTGAAGTCTACAGAGTTGAGATGATCTGTGAAGGATTGAATTTCTTGTTTCTTAATTATGACAAAAGTATCGTCCACATATCTAAACCAGTGTCTAGGTTTTGTCCCTGGGAAGGATGTGAGGGCCTGTTTCTCCATCTCTTCCATGTAAAGATTAGCCACTATGGGTGAAACTGGTGAGCCCATAGCACAACCATGGATTTGTTTATAAAATTTTTCCCGAAATTGAAAATACGTAGTATTAAGGCAGATTTCTAATAATTGGCAGATGTGATCCGGTTTCAGTTTGGTTCTTTCATGCAGAGAAACATCCGCCAGCAGCCTCGTCCTCACCACTGAGACTGCTGCTGGGGTTGGGACAGATGTAAAGAGAGAAGTCACATCGTATGATGCCAAAGTTTCCTCAGGTTCCAATATGAGGTCTTTGATCCTCTCTACAAACCCTGTGGTGTTCTCTACGTGGTATTCTGTGTTACCAACCAACGGAGCTAAAATAGTTTTTAAATATTTGGCTACATTGTATGTAGAGGAGTCAATGCTACAAACAATGGGTCGGAGGGGGAACCCTTCTTTATGTATTTTTGGCAGGCCATAGATACATGGCGTGGCCTCTCCCGGGTATAATCTAAAATACATCTGTTTATCTATATGTTTTCCTTTCTCTAGCTTTTGGAGACAGTCAATCATTTCTTTCTTGTATCTATTGGAAGGGTCCCTTTTTAGTTGCTCATACGTGTTAGAATCACTGATTAACCTATTTATTTTGTCTTCATAATCCAATGTGTTGAGCAGCACTGTGCATCTGCCCTTGTCTGCTGGCAAAATAGTAATATTTTTGTCTTTTTGTAGAGTAGTTAACGCCTTTCTCTCTTCTAATGTTATGTTGGACGGAGGAAGTTTGGCACTACTGAGAAGAGCTGATATTTTAATGCGTAGATCATCTGCCTCTGCATACGAAAGTTTGTTATTTTTAATAGCCGATTCAGTAGCTGTGATATAATCTATTGTAGGTATAGTTTTAGGAGTCACTGAGAAATTTAATTCAACCTGAGAGTAGGGACCTATCATAGCTGTGTCCGGCGCCACCAGGTCTGGACATTAGGGATATATATATGGGGCCGATACGACCAGTCAGACTTTAGTTCGCTGACGAAGCCTCTTGGATAGGAGGCGAAACGTCCGAAACCTTCACTTTTGTACAGATGAAGGCTGAAGAAACCTTCTCATCGACTAAGGAATAACGTTGATGAGCCATACAATGAAACTCTGGGAAAGAGTATATGAAGCTAGACTAAGAGCAGAAGTGAACATTTGTGAGCAGCAGTATGGCTTCATGCCAAAAAAAGAGTACGACAGATGCAGTGTTTGCTTTAAGAATGCTGATAGAGAAGTACAGAGAAGGTCAGAAGGAATTGCATTGTGTCTTTGTAGATCTGGAGAAAGCGTATGACAGGGTGCCCAGAGAAGAGCTGTGGCATTGCATGAGGAAGTCTGGAGTGACGGAACAGTATGTCAGAGTGGTGCAAGACACGTATCATGACTGTAAGACAGTTGTGAGGTGTGCTGTCGGTATGGCTGAGGAATTCAGCGAACTAAAGTCTGACTGGTCGTATCGGCCCCATATATATATCCCTAATGTCCAGACCTGGTGGCGCCGGACACAGCTATGATAGGTCCCTACTCTCAGGTTGGGGGGGGGCGCGGGACCCCCCCCCCCCCCCCCTGTGGCCCCACTGATTGTTCCTACATTCCTGACTAACGATTGGCCTATTACACCCACTCCCCCCGGTATCACCTCATCAGCATAACGACCCTCATCAGCATTGCGAAAGTTGCCTAACCTGTTTTGCCTGAGCAGGCTATTGTATGAACGATCCAAATTGAACCTCACACCACCAGACCGGTTTAATGAAGGATTTTGTTGTTTTATAAGAATCGCCTCTTTCACCCCCCTTTCAAACCATCTATGTTCTTTCGCTAAGATTTTAACCTCATTGTCGTCAAATGAGTGGTTGCTAGCTTTTAGGTGCAAATGTACTGCCGATTGAGGCCCACTAGTATTATCCCTGCGATGTTGATAAAGTCTTTTTTTGAGAATTTGTTGAGTCTCCCCAATGTACTGCTCTTTACAATTTTCATTCTTACAATGTATGGAATAAACTACATTACTTTGTTTTTCATTTGGTAGCCTATCTTTTGGATGCACTAATTTTTGCCTTAACGTGTTTATCGGTTTGAAATAAGTAGGAATTTTATGTTGCCAAAGGACTCTTTGTAATTTTTCAGAAACTCCTGCAATGTACGGTACTGCTACTCCTCTCCTTTTAGAATCTTGAGAATTATTGGTTTCGTTCGCTATTCTTTCTTTCTGACATTTGTTGAATGACCACTGAGGGTACCCACAGTTAGTGAGTGCTCTCCTGATATGTTTTGACTCCTTTTCTCTACCTTCAGTGCTAGTTGGTATTAGTTTAGCCCTATGCTGGAGGGTTCTGATAACTCCTAGTTTATGTTGTAAAGGGTGGTTAGAGTCAAAAAGTAAGTATTGGTCAGTGTGCGTAGCCTTCCTAAAGACTTCTGTTTTTAGCGCTCTGTCCTCTTTTATAATTACTTTACAATCCAAGAAGGCTAGTTGGTTCTCTTGAATGTCCTCACGAGTAAATTTAATGTTGAAGTCTACAGAGTTGAGATGATCTGTGAAGGATTGAATTTCTTGTTTCTTAATTATGACAAAAGTATCGTCCACATATCTAAACCAGTGTCTAGGTTTTGTCCCTGGGAAGGATGTGAGGGCCTGTTTCTCCATCTCTTCCATGTAAAGATTAGCCACTATGGGTGAAACTGGTGAGCCCATAGCACAACCATGGATTTGTTTATAAAATTTTTCCCGAAATTGAAAATACGTAGTATTAAGGCAGATTTCTAATAATTGGCAGATGTGATCCGGTTTCAGTTTGGTTCTTTCATGCAGAGAAACATCCGCCAGCAGCCTCGTCCTCACCACTGAGACTGCTGCTGGGGTTGGGACAGATGTAAAGAGAGAAGTCACATCGTATGATGCCAAAGTTTCCTCAGGTTCCAATATGAGGTCTTTGATCCTCTCTACAAACCCTGTGGTGTTCTCTACGTGGTATTCTGTGTTACCAACCAACGGAGCTAAAATAGTTTTTAAATATTTGGCTACATTGTATGTAGAGGAGTCAATGCTACAAACAATGGGTCGGAGGGGGAACCCTTCTTTATGTATTTTTGGCAGGCCATAGATACATGGCGTGGCCTCTCCCGGGTATAATCTAAAATACATCTGTTTATCTATATGTTTTCCTTTCTCTAGCTTTTGGAGACAGTCAATCATTTCTTTCTTGTATCTATTGGAAGGGTCCCTTTTTAGTTGCTCATACGTGTTAGAATCACTGATTAACCTATTTATTTTGTCTTCATAATCCAATGTGTTGAGCAGCACTGTGCATCTGCCCTTGTCTGCTGGCAAAATAGTAATATTTTTGTCTTTTTGTAGAGTAGTTAACGCCTTTCTCTCTTCTAATGTTATGTTGGACGGAGGAAGTTTGGCACTACTGAGAAGAGCTGATATTTTAATGCGTAGATCATCTGCCTCTGCATACGAAAGTTTGTTATTTTTAATAGCCGATTCAGTAGCTGTGATATAATCTATTGTAGGTATAGTTTTAGGAGTCACTGAGAAATTTAATTCAACCTGAGAGTAGGGACCTATCATAGCTGTGTCCGGCGCCACCAGGTCTGGACATTAGGGATATATATATGGGGCCGATACGACCAGTCAGACTTTAGTTCGCTGACGAAGCCTCTTGGATAGGAGGCGAAACGTCCGAAACCTTCACTTTTGTACAGATGACGGCTGAAGAAACCTTCTCATCGACTAAGGAATAACGTTGATGAGCCATACAATGAAACTCTGGGAAAGAGTATATGAAGCTAGACTAAGAGCAGAAGTGAACATTTGTGAGCAGCAGTATGGCTTCATGCCAAAAAAAGAGTACGACAGATGCAGTGTTTGCTTTAAGAATGCTGATAGAGAAGTACAGAGAAGGTCAGAAGGAATTGCATTGTGTCTTTGTAGATCTGGAGAAAGCGTATGACAGGGTGCCCAGAGAAGAGCTGTGGCATTGCATGAGGAAGTCTGGAGTGACGGAACAGTATGTCAGAGTGGTGCAAGACACGTATCATGACTGTAAGACAGTTGTGAGGTGTGCTGTCGGTATGGCTGAGGAATTCAAGGTGGAGGTGGGACTCCACCAGGGGTCAGCTCTGAGCCCCTTCTTATTTGCTATGGTGATGGACAGGCTGACAGACGATGTTGGACAAGAATCTCCTTGGACCATGATGTTTGCAGATGACATTGTGATCTGTAGCGAGAACAGGGAACAGGTGGCAGAGAAACTACAGATGTGGAGAAATGCCCAATGTCTGTTGTGAATTCTGAAATGGCCGCTTAATGCCGTTGCTGTCGGGCCGATAACGGTTCGGTCACCATCGACATGCCGAATGTTAGGGTTTTATGATCTACGTAGGCGGTGAACCGGCGCCCCTCGAGGAGGAGAAGAAAATGGCGAGTTGCAAGATAGAGTGCTGACAACTCTCTGTCGAAAACACTATACTTGCGTTTGTTATCTTGCAGCTTCCGACTGAAAAATGCAAGGGGCTGCCATTCGTTCTCCACAAGCTGCTCAACCACCGCCCCTACGGCAACATCTGACGCATCATTTGCTTGTTGAAAGGACTGTGCTCGTTGCGGGGCCCACTCGACGGCGTCATTAGCCTTCTTTTTTCTCAAGGCGCCGTAGAGGGGTTGAAGGAGGCCGGCTGCGTGAGGAAGAAACCGGTTGGAAAAAGTGATCATGCCCAAAAACTCATGCAGAGTCTTAACTGTGGCCGGGCGGCGAAAATCCACCGCTGCCTGCACTTTGGCGGGAAAGGGGAAGGCGCCCTGTGGAGAAATGCGGTGCCCCAAGAAATCGATCCTGGACAGACCAAATTGGCACTTCACAGGGTTAACGATAAGGCAGTGTGAATCAAGACGCTTGAAAACCTTAGTTAAGTGCGACAGGTGTTCCTCCGGTGAAGGGCTAGCCACAAGGATGTCATCTAGATCAAGGGGTCCCCAAACTTTTTCCTGTGAGGGCCACATAACCTTTCCCTTCTGTGATGGGGGGCCGGTGTCAGTTTGTAACAGAAAAAGTGTGACGATCGTAGGGGAGCTTAAAAAAATTGTTTTCCAGAAAGCCACACATAACCAAATAACCCTTTCCATGTTCTTTACAGAAAAAAGTCAGGAAACAAATAACACTGTTTTAGCATCTCTGGTATTGTTCAGGGGGCCGGGCCAAATGTGATGACGGGCCGAATACGGCCCGCGGGCCGTAATTTGGTGACCCCTGATCTAGATAAACAAATACAAAATCAAGGCCTCGCAAGACTGAGTCCATCAGTCTTTGAAAGGTCTGTGCCGCCCCCTTCAGCCCAAAACGCATGCGGAGAAATTCAAAGAGGCCAAAGGGGGTTATCACCGCAGTTTTTGGCACATCCTCTGCCCGTACCGGCACCTGGTGATAAGACTAAATCTACTTTAGAAAAGATCACGGCGCCGGTCAAACGTGCGGAAAAATCTTGAATGTGCGGGATGGGGTAACGGTCATGTTTGGTTATGTTATTAAGCCAATGAAAATCACCACACGGCCGCCAAGAACCGTCACTTTTGGGCACCATGTGTAATGGTGAGGCGCACGGGCTATTGGAACGCCTCACGATGCCCAAGCGCTCCATCGTCGCGTACTCCCCTTTCGCCATTGGCAATTTGGCTGCGTCGAGGCGACGAGCGCGGGCAAAAACTGGCGGGCCGACCGTGGGGATGAAATGCTCTACCCCGTGTTTCGTATTGAAATTGGAAAAGGTGGGGGTAGTTAACGACGGGAAATCGTCAGCAGACGTTCGTAAACGTTACCTGGTGTTAAATAATTTGCGTGTCTTAACGCTCCGAGCCCTCCAGCCCCACACGGGAAAGTCGCGAAAGAGATGGCGTTAATCAAACGACGGTTAGCAATGTCCACAAGTATCGATGAGAAGGTTTCTTCAGCCGTCATCTGTACAAAAGTGAAGGTTTCGGACGTTTCGCCTCCTATCCAAGAGGCTTCGTCAGCGAACTAAAGTCTGACTGGTCGTATCGGCCCCATTTATATATCCCTAATGTCCAGACCTGGTGGCGCCGGACACAGCTATGATAGGTCCCTACTCTCAGGTTGGGGGAGGCGCGGGACCCCCCCCTGTGGCCCCACTGATTGTTCCTACATTCCTGACTAACGATTGGCCTATTACACCCACTCCCCCCGGTATCACCTCATCAGCATAACGACCCTCATCAGCATTGCGAAAGTTGCCTAACCTGTTTTGCCTGAGCAGGCTATTGTATGAACGATCCAAATTGAACCTCACACCACCAGACCGGTTTAATGAAGGATTTTGTTGTTTTATAAGAATGTCCACAAGTAGTACGTGAGCACATAAAAAATCAGCGCCGATTATCGGAACTGTGATCGAGGCAACAATAAGGTTCCACTTGAATTCCCGTCCGTGGAAGCGCACAGTCACTGACCTGGAGCCAAAGTTGGCCACCACTCCTGCCACGACGGTCGGATTGATGCTTGATGCCCGTTCACCGAGGGGTTCGGCCGTCACGCTTTGCACGGCGAACCGCCGTGTCGCCAGAAGCACTCGATCCGCATCTTCAGCTAAACCTCCTTGATAGTCGCCGGTGGCTAAGCACGTTCAGTTAGCTAGCGCGGTGCACGATGAGGCTGGTAGCTGACGGAGGAATATATGGGGGAAAAGGAATCCGGCCATCTGAACTTAAGAGCGACAGCGTATTGTCCATGAGATGCACTGCTGTTCCGTCGCCGAGTCCGGGAAGGGAAAGAAGTCTGTCTGCTCTCTCAGAGGCCGATAACGTGAACCTTCGATCAGCAGTTGTTTGAGCGTCGCGTATTTCTCGCTCTGTAGAGGCGCGCGTAAGAGCGGCAGCACACGATGAGTAGTCTGCTCGTTGAGAGACGCCACGACCATGTAATATTTTGGCTCATCTGTCATGATGCCTCATAGGTGGAAAAGCGCTTCCACATGCTGGAACCACGAAGCCGGGTCGCTGTACCAGAACTCGAGCAACTTCGCGGCGTAGGCGGCAGCTGCGAGTTTGGGCGCCGGGCGTGGCGACATGGCCGTAGAAGACACATCTTCGTCTGTTGCCATGAACATTTCTAACGTCGGGGTCACCAGTGTAGCCGTTGAGGAAAGAGCACACACGACTGAATGTGGAGATGTGTTTATTCCAACAGCTAACAAGTGGATCTAACTCAAACAGAAAATGCAGTGATATATATGTGACATAAACCCGCCCCCTCCCGTGCACCTGCTGGCTGAGATGCCTGGTCCTGGTGCCCGCCACAACCTCATACAACTGTAAATGTGGAAGCTCTAGAGATGCCGGTGTTTACCTTTTTGTGGTGTGATTTTGGTCATTCAAAGAAATGTAGCTTTTTTGTGACGGATTTTTCGCAGACTCCGATTTACAGGCGACAGTTACCATGGCATGTTTTCAAACCGACTGTCGCCGAAAACAACACGTCCCCAGGGCGACCCGGATGGATTTCGCGGAAGTATAAACCCTCAACGGGCGTGAAAATATTCAACCCAAGTTTCAATACGTATTCTTATTATTTATTGTTTTTAGAGTCGTGGAGACTTTGGTTTTTTCAAAGTTAATGTATTTTTTGTAACTTGCATCTTGATTATTTTTACAACATTTAAGATTTGAAATTGGACATTTGAATACAGAATGCATTGTGTCCAATTTGTATAACAACATCCTTTTGTAACTGCAAATTATTCATCAAGGAAAACAACCAATAAACCCATCAACAAAAATAAAAACACAATAACAATAAAGGAAAAAAAGGTGATCAATCGTGACAAGTTTAACCTTTTTTTGGATTTACATTCGTGAGCTATCTTGACTCTGATTTGTGGTGTCAGTCGTTCATTCATTTGCTTGTTTTTTATATTAATCCCATTTTTCCCATCTTGTTTTAAATTTCCCTACTTGGACTCAATATGTCTGTGAATCTATCCAACTCCAATATCTCTTCCATTATTGGTGGGTCAGTTTTAAACCATTTTCTTGCTGTGGCTTTCTTGCTAGCTATCAGCAACACTTTTATCAAGTCCTCATCTCTTGTTTGCATGTTTTCTTGATTTATGTTACCTAGATACATCACCAAGTCAGTCTTTGGTATTGCGTAGCCAATTATCTTCCTCAGTTCTCTCCAAACCTCTTCCCAATAACCTTTCAACTTTTTACATTACCAAAATATGTGTGCGTGATCTACATTTCTTTCCTGTCCACATCGCCGCCAGCACTTGTTCTGTCTGGTTTATATTTCCCGCTCATCTTCTGGGTCGTAAAAAAATCTTAAGATATTCTTCCAAACAAATTCTCACCAATGTCTCAAAGTAGTTGTTGATTATTGTATTCTGCACACATTTGACCATTTCCCATTTTGCTTTTATGTACAGAGTTGAGTTAACCCTATTCAACAGGAGCCCTTTGTAAAGGGATGAGATTAATTTATTTGAAAGGCGCTTATAAATGAAATGTATTATTGGATTGGATTTGCCTTTATTAGTCATTGTGTCTTTGTAGATCTGGAGATAGCGTACGACAGGGTGCCCAGAGAAGAGCTGTGGCATTGCATGAGGAAGTCTGGAGTGACAGAAAAGTATGTCAGAGCGGTGCAAGACATGTGTCATGACTGTAAGACAGTTGTGAGGTGTGCTGTCGGTGTGACGGAGGAATTCAAGGTGGAGGTGGGACTCCACCAGGGGTCAGCTCTGAACCCCTTCTTAGTTGCTATGGTGATGGACAGGCTGACAGACGATGATAGACAAGAATCTCCTTGGACCATGATGTTTGCAGATGACATTGTGATCTGTAGCGAGAACGGGGAACAGGTGGCGAAGAAACTAGAGATGTGGAGATATGCCCTGGAAATGAGAGGAATGAAGATCAGTCGCAGCAAGACGGAATATATGTGTGTGAATGAGAGTGATCCAAGTGCAAGAGTGATGCTAGAGGGAGAAGAAATAAAAAAGGTGGAAGATTTTAAGTACTTGGGGTCAACTGTCCAGAGCAATGGAGAGTGTGGAAAAGAGGTGAAGAAGCGTGTCCAGGCAGGCTGGAGTGGCTGGAGAAAAATGTCAGGTGTGATGTGTGATAGGATGGTTTCAGCGAGGATGAGAGGAAAAGTGTATAAAACTGTGGTGAGACCAGCCATGATATTTGGACTGGAGACAGTGCCACTGACGAAAAGACAGAAAGCAGAGCTGGAGGTAGCAGAGCTGAAGATGTTGAGGTTTTCTTTGGGAGTGACCAGGTTGGATAGGAGCAGGAATGAGTACATTAGAGGGACAACTCATATTAGAGGCTTTGGAGAGAATGTCAGAGAGGCCAGACTGAGATGGTTTGGACATGTCCACTGGAGAGAGAGTGACTATATCGGGAGAAGGATGCTGAGCCTTGAAATGCCAGGCAGGAGACCGAGAGGAAAACCGAAGAGGAGGTTTATGGATGTGGTCAAAGAGGACATGAAGGTATCTGGTGTGAGAGAACAGGATGCACAAAAGCGGGTTAGATGGAGGACATTGATTCGATGTGGCGACCCCCGAAGGCCGAAAAAAAGCCGAAAGGAAAAGAAGTCTTGCAGTGGAGAAATTTACATTTCACACCAGCAAAGTTCTGAAAGAAATGAAAGTAGAAAAGCAAAACATAGGAGCTGCTGGAAAGGCAGCCACTCTCGTGGCGCCGTCTTGAAGTCAAAAGAACAAAAAAACTAAATAACAAATAACATGACAACACAAAGACACAGCGAGTCATTCATTCTCAAGCACTTTCTGTATCCTCTTTGTTATACGAAGCAGTTCCAGATGAAAGAGGAGAGGATCAAAGCGTCTCTTCACCAGGGGATCAGGGACATCATGGTGGAACGTGCACGTCGACTACAAGCTAAATATTGAAAGCAAACACGCAGCTGTAGCATCCATTGCCGAAAAGAGATTGTCTCACATCTCTTGTCCCACATAAATCCGCTTCAATTCCAAGCCGCAACAGTTCCACATACGCATCGGCGCTCTGCGCTGACGCTCCTTCTTATCGCGGGCTCCTCAAGCTATGCATGCATGCAGACTGTCCAACAGCACCGACCTTTCCGCTGAACAAAGCGTGGCTGTGAAGATGCTGCCCATTACAGGCGCAAAAAAGCACAATGGCCCCAGGGCGGTCCAGCGATGACAGTCAAATGGCACCAGCATTCCTCCCATTCAAAAACAGTACTGGTATATTCATGCTGCCGAAAAGGCGCAACCGCTCAGCCCAGTCTCCTTCTTGATGAATGTTATGGCCAAAAATGCTGAAAAACAATCCGTATCTGTTCCACACCACGCACAACAACATTATTTTTTTCCCTACTTGATATGCATCCATCATTATCTGTATTCTGTGATTTCTTTTAATTGCTGAATCAATTTTTATTAAAGTTAATGTATTTTTATGTGGCTTTCAATGTCAGCCAAATTTTGCTGAATGTAAATGATATGTGACTTAATTTCCTCCAATACAGTGAGACCTCAATTTACGAACTTAATTGGTTCCCAGACAGATTGTGTAAGGCGAAAAGTGTGTATCTAAAAAAAAATCCGATAGGAAACCATTCAAATGGGAATAATCCGTTCCCGGGTGTCCATAAAATATACTTTTCAACTAAGCCTTAAAACTACCTTATCCTTATCCTACCTACCTTATCCTATGTATAATAAATGTGCTATTATATTGTAATGAAAGAAATACACTGCACTGTATAATAAAGTCGCTTTATTTACATTTGTGATGGTCATTGATGGCTCTTAATTGACACCTGTTGCTTTCTGACTTGTAAGGTCTTACGAAACTGAGGCATCACATTATCATTCATCATATTGATGATTCTCATAGCCTTTTCTGGATGGAACTGTTCAATAAAAGCCTGGACTTCAACTACTGAATGGCCTGCTTCTGCTTGTCCTCTTGAAGGCAAATCAAATTCTCTGTGTTGATGACCTCATTATGGTCAACAACAAGCTTCTCGATGTCATCTGCATTCACTTCGAGTCCCGTAGGTGCTGGCAGAGATTTTATTACAACAAAAGGCGCGAGTCCGATGATTCCACGGACGCGGAATAAAACGCGACAAAAGAAGGCGGGTGGGGCGAATAAAATGGCACACATGATCGGAAACCGGAAAGTAACAAACTCACCTCGTGCAAAGCAAACTGTTGGATTTGCCAGCACAAGACACAGTGATGCGCTTTCGTCATAATCATGTCACTGGTGAGGTGACAGTGACTCGTTGAAATGAAATGAAATTGAAGTCTCGCGAGTGGCGGCCCCACCCCAGCTGTCAACTCGCACGTGACAATTTAGCGTGACTATTGACGCTGTTCCGTTGTGTGTGAAAACTCTACGCTTTAGCCAATCACAATCTCTTCTATCGCATCTTGACGGTGTGTGTTCAAGTGTAGCAACACAGAAACGTTGGCAAGTGTTTGTCCCTGCTCATTCAGTTAGACAATGCTTTCCAAACAGCCTAGAGTCATAAGAAGTCGCGCGCTATTCTCGAACCTGAACACACCCCAAGTCTTGAATGACAAATAAACAGAGCAGAGTAGACGTGTACGGCTGGTAGTTTCTTCAATTTATTCATAGTAACGCACCACATTTGAACTGAGGCTGAACACAAGCCTGTGGGGTTTATTTTCCGGTTCCATAATAGTAAAATTACCTGCAAAAAGCTCCTTGGAGGCGATGGACGTGTGAATTCAGAGAGAGGGGGTGTGGAAAGTAGTGCCGGCTGGAGCGCTGTTCGGTCGTGTGCTTGATGGACCAGCCGTGGTGGGTGTGTATTATGAAAATAGTGCTTATTATAAGTTTTAATTTTCATAAATTTGACGTTCGTAAGTTGAAAAGTTGTGTGTGTGTGTGTGTGTGTGTGTGTGTGTGTGTGTGTGTGTGTGTGTGTGTGTGTGTGTGAGCGCGCGTGCACGTTGCGTGCATACACACACACATGCACACCATGACTGATATATTTTAGTTGGACACTACTGAGATCACACTGGATGTGGCCAAGGGCTGTTTTTAAAACGTGAGATAATGACGACAAGACATCCTATCAGAATCAGAAAACCTTTATTCGTCCCACAATAGGGAAATTTGCAGTCCACAGCAGCAATTTGAAAGGGGGATGGGTGGGGAATAGAAAACAAGATATTCTAAGCATAGTAAAATAATGTCAACTGTATACTGTAAATGTGCAAAATGTTTCATAAAAAACTGTACATAGTGCAAGTATCAAGAAAGGCATGTTGATATATGTAGCTGTATTGCATCAACCCATATTTACAGTACAAGTGTCAAGTGTCCAGTTTTTTTTTGACATGTGATTATTGAGAATTGCGAAGCCTGACAGCAGTCAGGCCACCGGTAGGAACGAACGGTGGTACCTCTCCTTCTTGCAGCGTGGGTGTAACAGTCTCTGGCTGAAGGAGCTGCTACCCAGTGCTGTCGGGTGGGCAGGAGGGCGTGGGAGGGGCTGTCCATCATAGCTTTTAGTTTAGCTAGCGTCCGTCTGTTGCCCACCTTCTCCAGAGAGTCCAGCGAGCAGCCCGGGACAGAACTGGCCCTAAAAATGTCATTGTTCAAAGTCAAACCTTATCTGACCAATGAGTGAATCTGACCCTGTTTCTCCTTCCCAGCATGTGGTGACCTCTACTCAAGCCGAAAGGTGCAGGGGGACCAGCAACTGCTTTCCAGCATCAATGAAGCATGAAGAGCCCAGTTCACAGATGCAGGGACGTGGAGCAGAGCCGTGGGCAAGCTTGGGCAGAAACCACTTTATTGCAGACGGAGCACCGGATTCCCATCTCCAAGGACGTCATCATTTCCTCGACGGCATCTGCCATGTGGTTCATTAAAGACTTCTGTGGCATCATTTGTGCTGTCATTACATGGCTGCTGGTTTTGTATGCTGAGTTTGTGGTGCTGTTTGTAATGCTGCTGCCCACAAAGAATCTGATGTACAGCATTGTCAATGGATCTGTGTTCAATGCTCTGGCCTTTCTTGCCCTGGCCTCGCACCTCAGAGCCATGTGCACTGATCCTGTAAGTGACTGACTCAGATAATTGATTTGTGTTGTGTCAAAATGGTGACTTCCAGAAATTATGGACCCACCTGCAGAAAGTTGTGGATGCCAAGCCCTTGCTAATAGCCAAGTGTGACTACAGTAGTTGGGTCTTAGAACCTTTAGAATGACTGATATCTCCTTGTCAAGGTTCATGGCATCTGTAATGTTCGCATTCAGAGTATTGTTTAAAAACATATGTATGTGAGATGAGACGGGATAACCTTTGTCTCTCATTGGAGAAATGTCTAATTCATAGCAGCAAAGTTATGAAAGGAAGAAAAAAGGAAAAAAATAAGTACGAAAAACAAAATATAAGATATAGTATTTGAGACCGCCAGACTTGAGGTTTCAACACTACATGGACTTCAAAGTACATCGATGAGAAGGTTTCTTCAGCCGTCATCTGTACAAAAGTGAAGGTTTCGGACGTTTCGCCTCCTATCCAAGAGGCTTCGTCAGCGAACTAAAGTCTGACTGGTCGTATCGGCCCCATTTATATATCCCTAATGTCCAGACCTGGTGGCGCCGGACACAGCTATGATAGGTCCCTACTCTCAGGTTGGGGGGGGGGCGCGGGACCCCCCCCACTGTGGGTACCCTCAGTGGGTACCCACAGTGGTCATTCAACAAATGTCAGAAAGAAAGAATAGCGAACGAAACCAATAATTCTCAAGATTCTAAAAGGAGAGGAGTAGCAGTACCGTACATTGCAGGAGTTTCTAAAAAATTACAGAGTCCTTTGGCAACATAAAATTCCTACTTATTTCAAACCGATAAACACGTTAAGGCAAAAATTAGTGCATCCAAAAGATAGGCTACCAAATGAAAAACAAAGTAATGTAGTTTATTCTATACATTGTAAGAATGAAAATTGTAAAGAGCAGTACATTGGGGAGACTCAACAAATTCTCAAAAAAAAGACTTTATCAACATCGCAGGGATAATACTAGTGGGCCTCAATCGGCAGTACATTTGCACCTAAAAGCTAGCAACCACTCATTTGACGACAATGAGGTTAAAATCTTAGCGAAAGAACATAGATGGTTTGAAAGGGGGGTAAAAGAGGCGATTCTTATAAAACAACAAAATCCTTCATTAAACCGGTCTGGTGGTGTGAGGTTCAATTTGGATCGTTCATACAATAGCCTGCTCAGGCAAAACAGGTTAGGCAACTTTCGCAATGCTGATGAGGGTCGTTATGCTGATAAGGTGATACCGGGGGGAGTGGGGGTAATAGGCCAATCGTTAGTCAGGAATGTAGGAACAATCAGTGGGGCCACAAAGGGGGGGGTCCCCCCCCCCCCCCCCCAACCTGAGAGTAGGGACCTATCATAGCTGTGTCCGGCGCCACCAGGTCTGGACATTAGGGATATATAAATGGGGCCGATACGACCAGTCAGACTTTAGTTCGCTGACGAAGCCTCTTGGATAGGAGGCGAAACGTCCGAAACCTTCACTTTTGTACAGATGACGGCTGAAGAAACCTTCTCATCGATGGACCACTCCTGTACGACTGAGAGCTTACACAGACGTACTTCAAAGTACAGTTTAATATATTTTTTTAGTGCCTGGTGCCATTCACATATATTTATCCGCCTAATAATTGTTTCTCTTTGTCATTAATAGCTCATGTGATTACTTGCTTAAAAAAATCAACATTTCCTGTATACAACGATTTAGTGAAAGATCATGCTTTGGCTCCCCGTTTAAGTAGTGATCAGACCAACTGGTGCGGCTTTAACCTCTTCAGCGTGAGCTACACGAGTTCGCAAGAGCCCTCGAGGCATACAAGTAAATGGCCACCCACACAAAGGTCATTTGCAAAATTATTACAGTGTAGTGTACAGTCAGCAGGGTGTCCATAACGTCTAGGAACATGGGGGGGACTTCATCCCCTTAACACTGGCAAACCAATTTGTTCTTTTTTTACACAAAGACCTCTTTGTGCTAAGGAGGAAACAATATACAAAAATACGGATATGTCTCACGAATCGAGACTTTGTTCATCATTGTGTACATTCAACAACAGTTTTTTTTTTTTATTTCTCTGACCCACACAGACCACATATCCAACCCTCAGAACTAAAAGGCATTTTGTGTCTTTCAGGGGGCAGTGCCCAAAGGCAATGCGACGAAGGAATACATCGAAAGTCTTCAGCTGAAACCAGGACAGGTGGTCTACAAATGTCCCAAGTGCTGTAGCATCAAGCCTGACCGAGCACACCACTGCAGGTAAAGGATGGGCACTTTACCCTATTTTGCTGGACTGTCCCCCATTCCCTGCCCTGGGCACCGTTGTGTCATCATCCTCTGTCCCTGTTTGCACTCATCTTTTTAAAGCACTTCCATCCTTGTCTGTCCCTTCTACCCCATAAGAAAGGTTTCATAATTCATCCACATTATCCAAAGTTCATGAGCATGTTCGGCTCCCTGCTGCTTCTCCTCAAACTACCCTTAGGCTCGATACCCCAATAGGGAGTGTTCCCCATGAGGAAGACCATCTTATCAAAGCTGGCACGAGTCAGAGCACCCTGGGCGTCTTTGGATGTCACCCTCTCTACAGCAGCGGAGCTTGGAAATAAGTCAACTCATGCCTCCCTGTGCTCTGTAGTATCTGCTGTTGGGTGACCAGTGTCACATTTTTTTTTACTTTGTCTATTTCGACCTAGTAGGTTGAAATGAACTTTTGGACACATTGTGTCTGTGTCGATACCATAAGTAGTACATTCACGAATATGCATGAATAAACAAACAAATAAATTTAAAATGAATAACGCATACACATGGTGCATATCACTGAATGTACTTTCTCATATACATCTCTGATGGACTCTCCTAGTGTTTGCAAACGCTGCATACGGAAGATGGATCACCACTGTCCCTGGGTCAACAACTGTGTAGGAGAGAACAATCAAAAGTACTTTGTCCTGTTCACTGTAAGTTAGAAATGATGACATGTCAGATTCATGTTTTAATGTAGTTTGACAGTCCTGCTCTTTTCCCTCTGCAATGATGTGATATCCTACTGTCGGGGTGTCAAAAGTAATTTTGTTGTTATTTTCCCTTAAAGGACCACCAATGTCACTTTTTTGTTTCCTAACTGACATCAGAAAAACGTTTTATAGCATCTACAATACCCAAAACACGCAGTATATTTTTATTCAAATGCAAAACACCAATAAAAATGACTTAAAGTGTCCTAAATCTGCAAAAAAATTGAGCTGCGGATTGGGCATTTTCAGAAAGTCCCGCCCCCAGTTCGTGACGTCACGCCAAGACGTCTTGCATTGCTGGAGAATCAAAACAATGGCTTCAGATTCCGAGAATATGCTTTCTTGTTACACATCCAGTTATGAATATGATTCAAATAGTTCTGAAGAGGAAAGCATACATGTTTGCAATGGATTAAATATTTTATTCCGTGCCATTTTGAGGCAACATTGGGGGGGAAATGGATCACCAAAAAACAGGCAGAAAATGTTCACCAAGCTCCTGTGAGGAATTAATCAGCCCGTTTCCACAGGCTGATAAATTCCTTCCATGGAGCTTGGTCGCCCTCTTCTGGCGGCTTTTTTTTACAGTGAGACCTTAGCTTACGAACACCTTATCTTACGAACTTTTCGTCTTACGAACATCAAATTTATGAAAATTAAACCTTGAAATACACACTACTTTTCGCGATACACACCCACCACGGCTGGCGGAGTGCTCTTCAGATCTGGTGGCGGCGTGATCTTCGGCGGAGGCACACGACCAAACAGCGCTCCAGCCGGCACTACTTTCCACGCCCCCGCTCTCTGAATTCACACGTCGATCGCCTCCGAGGAGCTTTTTGCAGATAATTTTACAATTATGGGACCGAAAAAAAACACCACAGGCTCGTGTTCAGCCGGAGAACACACAAAAAATAAAATCACCGTCGAGGAGAAGGAGATCATTGAGAAACACGAACGAGGTGGGCGTTTGTGGCGTCACATTCTCCCCATCCACCACTGCCACCATCCTTCACCTAAAAGCTTTACAGTGTAAAGCTTCAGCGACTCGTTGAAATGAAATGAAATTTAAGTGTCGCGAGCGGCGGCGCCGCTCCAACTGTCAACTCGCATGTGACAATTTCGGCGTCATTAGTCACGTGAAAGCATCGACTAAATAACGCCTTTGTGTAAAGTTTACACAACAACGTAAAGCTTTTAGGCGAAGGATGGTGGCAATGGTGGAAATGAAGAATGTTACTCTCAGGGAAGTGACACACAGCGTGAGAGATGTGTCAGGGTGAGATTCACATGACAGCCGTGGTGTGCACATGTGACGCCACAAACGCACACCTCGTTCGTGTTTCTCGACTAAATAACGCCTTTGTGTAAAGTTTACACAAAGGCGTTATTTAGTCTATGCTTTTACGTGACTAATGACGCGTTTTATTCCGCGTCCGTGGAATCATTGGACTCGCCCCTTTTGTTGTAATCAAATCTCTGCCAGCACCTACGAGGCTCGAAGTGGATGCAGATGACATCGAGGAGCTTGTTGCTGACCATAATGAGGTCCTCAACACAGAGGATTTGATTTGTCCAGGCTTTTATTGAACAGTTCCATCCAGAAAAGGCTAAGAATTATCAACATGATGAATGATAATGTGATGCCTCAGTTTCGTAAGACCTTACAAGTCAGAAAGCAACAAGTGTCAATTAAGAGCCATCAACGACCATTACAAATGTAAATAAAGTGACTATTATATAGTGCAGTGTATTTCTTTCATTACAATACAATAGCACATTTATTATACATAGAATAAGGTATGTTGTGTGTAGTTTTAAGGCTTATTTAGTTGAAAAGTATATTTTATGGAAACCTGGGAACGGATTATTCCCATTTTAATGGTTTCCTATGGGAATTTTTTTTGTGATACACACTTTTTGGCTTACACACTCTGTCTGGGAACCAATTAAGTTCGTAAGCTGAGGTCTCACTGTACAGCAAAATACATTGACGTGATGGAGGGACTGCTACAATGTGTCTTTTTTTTCGGTCAGGGGCGTTCCTTCAGTGGCGTTCACGTACGGACTCGTCACCAACTCAAAAACAAGACTTCCGGAATATTCAGCGCGAGTCTTAAAACGTAAAATATAGCTATATGCGGTGGAATCTTTGTAAAATATGCTCAGTAGAAGTTATTTTAAGCCATTTTACAAATTATGGAGAAAACTTGTCCGGAGACGTCGGTTGTTCTTTAAAGGTGGTTCTTTAAAGGTTCTTTATGATGGTGAATTTTGTGAAACTATATATTGGAAATGTTAAATCACTCCCACTTGTTGCATACACAGCACACAGCAAATAGATGAATAATGAGTTTTAAAATCAGAAGTCAAAAGTTATGACTTGTATAAACGTTTACATTAATTTAATAAGGGGTTTGGTCGTGAGAAAATGCTTGAAATATGTTGATTACATATGACCATTTGAAATTTTGGTTCCCACTTTAGCAATAATCATGCAACTTCACATGCTTGATTCGCTTTCACGGTCTGTATACAATTATGTGGTGGGTCAGATCTGGCCCTTTGGCCTTGATTTGGACACCAGTCTTTTACAACAGAGGTCCCAACCCCCGGGCCGCGGACAGATACCGGTCCGTGGGTCATTTGGTACCGGGCCGCGCAGAAAGAATAAATAATTTACATAAATTCTGCTTTATTATCTGAGTCCTAACTATGTTTTATTTTGAAAACTGAAAAAAATTTATCAGATTACATCCGTCTATGACTTACTCTTGACGCATGTCAAAACGCTTGTCAATGTCACGTGATACGCACCGCTAAAATTAGCCCACCGTGAACTCGCAAAATGAGTAACAAACAAACGTCTTTGGGAAGTTTCTTTTCAAAGGGGAAAAGGTCCAGTGAGGAGAAGGAAGAAGAGCCTACGACTTCTAAGAAAAAAAGGCTGCATTTAACACACAATACCATCCAGTTTCCATGCCTGTCGTATTGGTTTATTTTGTTGTATTTATCCGCCGGTCCGTGAAAATATTGTCTGACATTAAACCGGTCCATGGCGCAAAAAGGGTTAGGGACCACTGTTTTACAGTATATGCACCAGGGCTGTGCGTTCTGGACAACATTTCAGACCCAGAAGTTTATTTCCACATACCTCTAACCATCCGTTATTACTCTGGGTTCAGTGAAAACCAGTCTTTGTTTATTTTCAACAAGTTGACGGGAGACTCAGACTTTCGCAAGGCAGTGTGTATGAAAAATGTGGTTATTACAGTAATAATAATAAATGTCATTGATAAGCGCCTTTCAAAACTCTCAAGGACACTTTATTAGTTCCTTAAATGTTGTTTTCTTTTCATTCAGATGTACATTGCACTTGTCTCTCTCCACGCTCTATTCATGGTGGTTTTCCATTTTCTGTACTGCTTTGAAGATGATTGGACAAGTAAGTATGGCTTTTGTGTCTAGTGCAGGGATGGGCAAACGGCCCGCGGGCCACATTAGGCTTTTTAATCCGGCCCGCCGAACTGCCCCGTTTTTCACAACTTGAAACACGATAAGACCATCGTCACAAAATATTAAGTTTTTTATATTAATTAAGGCTGTACCTACCACAAATGTTACCTTGCTTTATTTACAGTAAATGTCCAAGGCTGCAGATTGCGCTGCAGTAGTCATTTGTCACCATGGTGCGCAATGCAATGTTTGCATTGCTTGCTACAAGCCACTAAGCCCCTTTCATAACTCACGTACACTTTACAGTCATGGTTTTATATAAATTTACGTTTTTTAGCGTCACACATGTTGTTAGCTTCTTTTGAATCTTCTGGGCTGAGGTTCTGTGCATCTATTTTGGAAAATGATATGCAAATGCACAACCTTATAACACTTGCGAAAGTCCGGAAGAAAGAAGCAGACTTCTGATTGGCTGCCGTGCCGAGTATGCACATTTCAACTGCAGGTAGCCTATGTCTGTGTGCTTGACGACGTTAGACGTGTACTGTTTGCGCCTGAAGGCGAGGGTGTCCGTGGGGAGTTTGTAGAGCGCGCGGTCAGGACAATCCATCCATGATTTAGCGGAGTTTAAGGTATTATTGAGCTTGAATATTGTGGAATAATATGTTTTGAATGTTGAAAGTGATTCAATTTTTCAAAACATGTTGATTTCTTAACTTTGCACCTTCGATTGAAACTTAATAAAAACAGACACAATCTTCATAAATCACAGTGCATGTTATTTTAATCTATTTCCATTTCCTCCTCCCAGTATCTGCGAAATAATCTGTAAATGCCATATCTTGCATATTCCTTGAGACAAATTTATTAATTGATCAGGGATATGTTTCACATTTGAAAGACAGTTAATAAATTGGATTGTAGTGTTCTTACTGTGCTATGAGGTTTGTCCACACTACGTTTAAAGGACAACCGGCACCATTTTTTTTTTTTTTTGTTTCCTACTGACATCAGAAAAACGTTTTATAGCATCTAAAATACCCAAAACACGCAGGCTGATATTTTTAGTCAAATGAAAAACACCAATAAAAATGACTTCAAAATGATTCTGGAAATGGCCAGTTTCAGAAGGTCCCACCCCCTTGTTCGTGACGTCACGCCAAGATGTCTTGCCTTGCTCGAGAATCAAAACAATGGCTTCAGATTCGGAGAAGATGCTTTCTTGTTACTCATCCAGTTATGAATATGATTCAAATAGTTCTGAAGAGGAAAGCATAAATGTTTGCAATTGATTCAAGGAGTCCTCCCATCTAAATTTGAGCCGTCAATGACAGCAATGTAGCACCCAGAAAATGCAGAACATGGCGCCCAAGCTCTGTTGGAAATGGGCAGATTTGTGTGCTGGGAGTTTGTGTCAAATACAGTAAAGTCTCGTTATATCGATATTCAAGGGAGTCCGAAAAAATATCGATATAACCGGGACTATCGATATATCCGACCCTGTTTGCATGTAATTTTCTGCGTGCATAGAAATAGTATCGATATAACCGGGACTATCGATATATCGATATCGATATAACGAGACTTTACTGTAGTATCAAATAGTAGTCTTGGTGCAACACACAACGATTCACCATCACATTATGTGTTTTCCTTCTAATTTTGCCATCAACACGGATCAACACGAAGTTTTCAGACCAAACAAAGTACCGCAAAATGCATTGTGTGTCGCTTTCTCGGTCAGGGGCGTCACATGGGGATTGTCATCAACTCGAAAACAAGACTTCATGAATATTCAGCGCGAGTCTTAAAACGTAAACTATAGCTATATGCTGTGGAATCTTTGTAAAATACGCCCAGTCGAATTCATTTGAAGTGATTTTATAAATTATGGACATAACTTGTTCGGAGGCGTCGGTTGTCCTTTAATTCTTTAGGTTTAGTATTTCCGGCCCAAACGCTCCCTCCAAATGCTCCCCTCTGTCAAATTTTAGAACATATTGCGGCCCGCGAGTCAAAAAGTTTGCCCACCCCTGCTCTAGTGTATATTCAAAGTCTGGTGTTTCTTTATCCATATTTAGCTTCTCATCCTGATACTGAAAAGTTAAATTGTAATATGGAAACCTTTTTTAACCTGACATCTGAAAGTAGGCTTTATATGATCAGGAGTCGATCAGCGAGTTTGAAAATTGTGATACTCGATCACCAATTAAATCATATATGACAAGAAATCTATTTAATCTACTTCTATATTTACACTACAATCGACACACACCTACAATAATTTAAACACCAAAAATTCTTCAACAAGAGGGGAGGCTGCTAAACATTTAATTTAACAGGGATTTTTTTCCGTATTTTTCAACACCCCCTTCTCAGACATTAATGGAAACATCCATGAGCATCACCAGTCATTTGGATGGCTGAGGTTTTCGCTAATATTTGGTTCAACAGTTTTCAACAATTCTTAATGCTGCACAGACCGCAATGATTATTTTTCATACAGTGCTTGTCGACTATTTACTGGGCAGATCAGTGTAAAGTGTACATGGACGTGATCCCTAGATTTACAAGTACAGCAGCCCACTTTAGGAGTGTTTGTGTTAAAAATAATACCGTGATTGTTTTTTTGTATGTGTTGTGAGCCTACGTTTGTGTCACTGACAATCTTCAGATAGTCCGCTGCTCAAATGAAGTGAAGATATTGAGTTACTGTTTTGCCCTTGCATGTGGGCAAAGAGAGCCACAGTCGCCGATGAATCTTCTACCGCTGTTTATTGAATGGGACCAACAATCACAAGCACAAGTACATATTGAGCACAAACCCAAGACATCCACAGTATATACTGTTGTACATGGTTTCTCATTGTATTCTCATCTCATAAAGCTGGCGTTTGGACTTTAAATGACAACCAACGTCACTTTTTTGTTTCTTAACTGACATCAGAAAAACGTTTTATGGCATCTAAAACACGGGTGTCCAAAGTCGGTCCTCGAGGGCCGCTGTCCTGCCTGTTTTCCAGCTCTCCCAGGAGCAAAACACCTGATTCAAATGATCAGCTCAAATGAGCAGCATCAAAATGGTCCTGATGATTTGAATCAGGTGCGTTGCTCCTGGGAGCTGGGAAACAGGCAGGACGGCGGCCCCCGAGGACCGACTTTGGACAACCTTGATCTAAAATGCCCAAAACACGCAGTATATTTTTATTCAAATGTAAAACACCAATAAAAATGCCTTAAAGTGTCCAAAATCTGCAAAACATTGAGCTGCGAATTGGGCATTTTCATAAAGTCCCGCCCCCAGTTTGTGACGTCACGCCAAGACGTCTTGCATTGCTTGAGAATCAAAACAATGGCTTCAGATTCGGAGAATATGCTTTCTTGTTACACCTCCAGTTATGAATATGATTCAAATAGTTCTGAAGAGGAAAGCATACATGTTTGCAATCGATTTAATAATGTATTCCATGCCATTTTGAGGTAACATTGGGGAGAAACGATGACCAGAAAAGAGGCACAAAATGGCGACCTCCTGTGGCCACAGGCTGATAAATTCCGTATATGGAGCTTGGACACCCTCTTCTGGCGGCTTTTGGGTGCAACACAAGGTTTTCAGACCAAACAATACAGCAAAATACATTGATGCGATGGAAGGACTGCTACAATGTGTCTTTTTCGGTCAGAGGGCGTTCCTTTAGTGACGTTGCGTACGGACTCGTCACCAACTCAAAAACAAGACTTCCTGAATGTTCAGTGCGAGTCTTAAAACGTAAAATATAGCTATATGCGGTGGAATCTTTTTAAAATACGCTCAGTAGAAGTCATTTGAAGCCATTTTACAAATTATGGACACAACTTGTCCAGAGACGTCGGTTGTCCTTTAAATATCCAATGTAGCACATGACAAACATTGACACCTGGTACCTCACTTAGAAATTTACAAGCCTTCTTTTGAGGTTTGGTTAGAATGTCATGTGTTGTACAGTGACTGTATTGTTTGGTCTGAGTCACTGACTTGTAAGAGATATAAAAGTAGCTCACGAGTAAAAGCTACAATCCATCCATCATTCTGGACCACTCCCGTACAGCTTAGAGCTTACACAGACATCCATCATTCTATTCAAGCATTTTTAACTGGTAGTTCGTTGAAGAATTGTTGTTTCACCATCAGAAAAAGTTAATTCATCTCCAAAGATTCCATTTGATGATCACGTTTCCCTTCTTTATAGCATAAACAAGACG
>NC_142739.1:19290000-19295000 GCF_051943395.1 Hippocampus bargibanti | reverse complement strand
ATTTCTTGTTTTTTAATTATGACAAAAGTATCGTCCACATATCTAAACCAGTGTCTAGGTTTTGTCCCCGGGAAGGATGTGAGGGCCTGTTTCTCCATCTCTTCCATGTACAGATTAGCCATTATGGGTGAAACATGTGAGCCCATAGCACAACCATGAATTTGTTTATAAAATTTCTCCCGAAATTGAAAATATGTAGTATTAAGGCAGATTTTCAATAATTGGCAGATGTGATCCGGTTTAAGTTTGGTTCTTTCATGCAGAGAAACGTCCGCCAGCATTCTCTGCTCCCCCCAACCTGAGAGTAGGGACCTATCATAGGTGTGTCCGGCGCCGCCATTTCCGGACATTAGGGATATGGATCTGGTTTTCCCTTGCCGGACGCGGGTCACCGGGGCCCCTCTCTGGAGGCCTGGAGATGGGGCTCGTTGGCGAGCGCCTACACCCATGGGGCCCGGTTAGGCTCAGCCCGAAGAGGAAACGTGGGTCCCCCTTCTCAAGGGCCCACCTCCCATGGGAGGGGCCAGAGGGCTCGGGTGCATTGTGAGCTGGGCAGCAGCCAAAGGCGGGGACCCTGGCGGTCCGACCCTCGACTGCAGAAGCTAGCTCTTGGGACGTGGAATGTCACCTCTCTTACAGGGAGGGAGCCTTAGCTGGTGCACGAGGTCGAAAAGTTCAGACTAGACATAGTTGGGCTTGCCTCCACACACAGCCTGGTTCCGATACCAGCCCTCTCAAAAGGGGTTGGACTCTCTTCCACTCCGGAGTTGCCCACGGTGAGAGGCGTAGAGCAGGTGTCGGCATACTTATTGCCCCCCGACTCGCCGCCTGTACGTTGGGATTCACCCCGGTGGACGAAAGGGTTGCTTCCCTCCGCCTTCGGGTGGAGGGACGGGTTCTGACTGTTGTCTGTGCATATGCACCAAACAGCAGTTCAGTGTACCCATCCTTTTTGGAGACCTTAGGGGGTGTGCTGGAGAGCGCTCCCCCTGGGGACTCCCTTGTTCTGCTGGGCGATTTCAATGCTCATGTGGGCAGTGACAGCGAGACCTGGAGGGGCGTGATTGGGAGGAACGGCCCCCCCGATCAGAACAGGAGTGGTGTTTTGTTATTGGACTTCTGTGCTCGACACGGATTGTCTATAACAAACACTTTATTCAAACATAAGGGTGTCCATATGTGCACGTGGCACCAGGACACCCTTGGTCGCAGTTCGCTGATTGACTTTATAGTTGTATCATCGGATTTGAGGCCTCATGTTTTGGACACTCGAGTGAAGAGAGGGGCGGAGCTGTCAACTGATCACCACCTGGTGGTGAGTAGGCTCCGTTGGTGGAGGAAGATGCCAGTCCGACCTGGAAGACCCAAACGTGTTGTGAGGGTTTGTTGGGAACGTCTGGCTGAATCCCCTGTCAGGACTTTCAACTCCCACCTCCGGCAGAACTATACACATGTCCCGGGCGAGGTGGGGGACATTGAGTCCGAATGGACCATGTTCCGTACCTCCCTTGCTGAGGCGGCAAATCAGAGTTGTGGCCCTAAGGTGGTTGGTGCCTGTCGTGGCGGCAACCCCCGTACTCGCTGGTGGACACCAGTAGTAAGGGATGCTGTAAAGCTGAAGAAGGACTCCTATCGGGCCTATATAGCCTGTGGGACTCCTGAGACAGCTGACAGGTATCGATTAGCCAAGCGGAATGCAGCCTCGGTGGTCGCCGAGGCAAAAACACGGGCATGGGAAGAGTTCGATGAGGCCATGGAAGCGACTTCCGGACCGCTTCGAGGAAATTCTGGTCCACCATCTGGCGTCTCAGGAGGGGAAAGCAGTGCACCACTAACACTGTGTACAGTGAGAGTGGGGCGCTGCTGACCTCGACTCGAGACGTCGAGAAACGGTGAGCAGAGTACTTCGAAGACCTCCTCAACTCCACCAACACGCCTTCCTTGGAGGAAGCAGTGTCTGGGGACTCCGAGGTAGGCTCTCCGATCCTTGTGACTAAAGTCACAGAGGTGGTTAAAAAGCTCCTCGGTGGCAAGGTGGATGAGATCCGACCAGAGTTCCTAAAGGCTCTGGATGTTGTGGGGCTGTCCTGGCTGACACGCCTCTGCAACATTGCATGGTCATCGGGGAGAGTGCCTCTGGATTGGCAGACCGGGGTGGTGGTCCCCCTTTTTAGAAAGGGGGACTGGAGGGTGTGTTCCAACGACAGAGGGATCACAGGGGTCCTAGAGGGGCGGGTCCGTCAGAATGTCGAGCCTCAGATTGAGGAGGAACAGTGTGGTTTTCGTCCCGGCCGCGGAACAGTGGACCAGCTCTACACCCTTAGCAGGGTCCTCGAGGGTGCATGGGAATTCGCCCAACCAGTCTACATGTGCTTTGTGGATTTGGAGAAAGCGTTTGACCGTGTACCTCGTGGAGTTCTGTGGGGGGTTCTTCGGGAATATGGGGTACGGGATTGCCTGATACAGGCCGTTCGGTCCCTATACGACCGATGTCAGAGTCTGGTTCGCATTGCCGGCAATAAGTCGGAATCGTTTCCAGTGAGGGTTGGGCTCCGCCAAGGCTGCCCTTTGTCACCGATTCTGTTCATAACCTTTATCGACAGGATTTCTAGGCGCAGCCGAAGCGTTGAAGGTTTCTGTTTTGGTGGCCTCAGTATAGCATCTCTGCTTTTTGCAGATGATGTGGTACTGTTGGCGCCTTCAAGTGGAGCTCTCCAACTCTCGCTTGAGTGTTTCGCAGCCGAATGTGAATCGGTTGGGATGAGAATTAACACCTCCAAATCTGAGACAATGGTTCTCAGTCGGAAAAGGGTGGAGTGCCCTCTCCAGGTCGGGGAGGAGATTTTGGTTGGTTTGGATGAGGGTGTAAGGGAGCGAGAGGTCGACAGGCGGATCGATGCGGCGTCTGCTGTGATGCGGACTTTGTACCGATCTGTCGTGGTGAAGAAGGAGCTGAGCCACAAAGCAAAGCTCTCA
Source organism: Hippocampus bargibanti (assembly GCF_051943395.1). Classification (NCBI taxonomy): domain Eukaryota; kingdom Metazoa; phylum Chordata; class Actinopteri; order Syngnathiformes; family Syngnathidae; genus Hippocampus; species Hippocampus bargibanti. The sequence goes on along the minus strand of NC_142739.1, from coordinate 19,292,024 downwards.
ATCTACCGGTCGATCTACGTCCCAACCCTCATCTATGGTCATGAGCTATGGGTTGTGTCCGAAATGAGCATTCTCCGTCGGGTGTCCGGGCTCTCCCTTAGAGATAAGGTGAGAAGCTCGGTCATCCGGGAGGGGCTCAGAGTCGAGCCGCTTCTCCTCCACATGGAAAGGAGCCAGATGAGGTGGCTCGGGCATCTGATTAGGATGCCCCCTGGATGCCTCCCTGGTGAGGTGTTCCGAGCGTTCCCCACTGGCACTATATGCTATATATATATACAGTAAAGTCTCGTTATATCGATATTCAAGGGAGTCCGAAAAAATATCGATATAACCGGGACTATCGATATATCCGACCCTGTTTGCATGTAATTTTCTCCGTGCGTGCATAGAAATAATATATATATATATATATATATATATATATATATGATTCCAGTGTTTGCACTTGATTGCCTCGCACACACTCATAAAACTTTGAATAATCAACTTAATTGACAGATCTTGTGAGAGTATTGACCAAGCATGCATGACCACTTGTTCTCAGGTCCAGCAAACACTAGAGGCAAGAGGGGCTTTTGTTGGACCACCACCTACCTTTGTTGGACCAGGTAAAGAAATTCACTACTAAATACACGCTGAGCCATTTATTTGTGAGTTTTTAGACAATATTTTAAAAACACTATCTGGGCAATTAATTGCGGCTTCCTAATTGATCATAATTTTTGCTACCTAGCAAGGTCGTGGTGAATCTTGCAACACAACTGCCACATAAATTTGTGATTACTATTTTTGGCTCATTACGCTCAAATGTGGCTAGAAGATATGATTTTCTAGTCAGCCACATAAAAAGTTTGATCCACTCCCAACCCCGTTCAAGCGTTGGCCTTGTCTGCTGCAGTTCCTCCAGTACGTGCGCCCCCTCCTCCAACGATGAGACCAGCCTTCGTTCCCCATATTTTACAGAGACCTGGTCAGGTTCACCCACCCAAAAAAAACGCTTTTAGTAGTTTAGTACTGAAATGAAATTATCTGATCCTATTTGTGTTTACATGCGTTCATATTGTAGGCGCTCCGAGGCTCCATATCATGAGCGGGCCTCCAGCTGCCCCTCCTATGCCGCGACCTCCTCCACCTCCACCCATGATGATACCGCCTTCAACACCTCAGGGTGTTTCATCACCTGTCCAGCACATGACCTCTCCACCTCCCGTCAGTCTTCCTAGTCAACACGTAGCAGTAATTTACTTGTAACACCTTGTTTGTGTACCATCATTATTAAGCTGGTGGGCACAACCAATTCCGTTCAAAATGGTGGTAATGATAATTACCAGCTTGACTTCTCATCGCAGTTTATTCATCAACCATGAACCATTTTAACCCATTACATTTGTCCAGGTCAGCGATGTGATGTCCATGGTGCCCTCGCCACCTACCAGGACAGCAGTCCAGATTTCCATCAAGCCACCAACAGTCTTCCAAGCGGCTCCCACTGTTTACTCTGCCCCGCCACTCACTGTTGCGCCCTGGAAAAATGACGTGAGGGCTCAGCGGCAAGCCAGAATGGTAACCGTCTCTTCAAACATGTTAACAGGCATAATGAGGTTCTGTGTTGTCATGTGTCGTTCCTCACCACCTATATCAGGGGTGTCCAAAGTCGGTCCTCGAGGGCCGCCGTCCTGCCCTTTTTCCAGCTCTCCCTGGAGGAACGCACCCGATTCAAATCATCAACCATTTTGATGCTGCTTCAGAGCTGGCTGATGAGCTGATCATTTGAATCAGGTGTGTTGCTCCTGGGAGAGCTGGAAAACAGGCAGGACAGCGGCCCTCGAGGACCGACTTTGGACACCCCTGACCTATATCATCATCATCATCTCCGTACACCAAAAATTTAATGTATGACAATTTTTTTTAAACTGGAGAACAGTGGCTCCCACAGAAAACTTTTCCTGTGACTAAAGTATCGTTGAGAGTTTTGAAAGGAGCTTATAAATTACTATTATTATTATTATTATTATTATTTATTA
>NC_142739.1:18367500-18375000 GCF_051943395.1 Hippocampus bargibanti | reverse complement strand
GATTTCGAACGCCGCTCCCATCGATCCACCTCGCTAATCTACGATCACTACCAAACAAGATGGACGAACTTCTGCTTCTCACAAAGACCAATAAAACGTTTGCCCGCTCTGCTGCGCTGTGCTTCACTGAGACTTGGCTTAGTGACCGCCACCCGGATTCCGCGCTACACCTACCCGGATTCCGTCTCCTTCGGGCCGACCGTGACACGGAGCAATCGGGGAAATCCAAAGGCGGTGGACTATGCTTCTACATCAACGAAGAATGGTGCACCGATGTCACGATGCTCGACGCACACTGCAGCCCTGGTTTGGAATCGCTGTCTCTCAACTGCAAGCCATTCTACTCGCCACGTGAGTTCGCTTCCTTTATTCTCGTTGCCGTGTACATCGCGCCACAAGCTAATGCTAACGCGTGTATACAAACGCTAGCGGACCATGTAAACCATCTCGAACTAAAATATCCAGAATCACCCCTGATCATTTTGGGCGATTTTAATCAAACACGTTTAAACCGTGAACTTCCCAAATATAAGCAGCATATTGACTGTTTCACCAGAGGAGAAAACATTCTAGATCATTTTTACACAGCACTCAAAGGCGCATACCGGTCTGTTGCGCATGCAGCATTGGGTCTTTCTGACCACTATTTAATCCACTTAATTCCCACATACAAACAGAAACTCAAATGTGTAAAACCGGTAGTCAAGACAGTTAAAACATGGACAGATGAAGCAAAGTTATCGCTACAAGAATGCTTAGACTGCACTGATTGGAGCGTCTTGAAACTTCAACGGGCACATTGGATGAATACACAGACACTGTAACGTCAAACATGAGTTTCTGTGAGGACGTGTGTGTACCAACAAAGTCCTTCCGCTCATTCAACAACAACAAGCCATGGTTCACTCCCAAACTCAGGCAGCTTAGGAAAGAGAAAGAATCCGCATTTAAAAGCGGCGATCGAGCAGTTTACAAACTCGCCCGAAACAGGCTGACGAAGGAAATTAACATCGCAAAGAAACGTTATGCGGAGAGGCTTAACAAACAGTTCTCCGCTAACGACTCTGCATCGGTGTGGAATGGCCTGAAAGCAATAACAAATTATCGTTTACCTTCCCCCCAAGCAGTGTACAAGAATGGTATGGCTGATGAGTTAAATACATACTTTTGCCGATTTGAAAAGGACACCCCCATTTCCCTGGTCTGCCCACCATTACCAGAAACTACCGTATCTCCGCCCTCTGCCCTACAGATCCACGAACTGGACGTTAGACGGCTCTTCAAGCAGCAGAAGATCAAGAAAGCTGCAGGACCTGACAGAGTGTCCCCCTCCTGCCTGAGAGTCTGCGCTGACCAGCTGGCTCCGGTCTTCACACAAATCTTTAACAGATCCCTGGAGCAGTGTGAAGTCCCATCCTGCTTCAAACAGTCTACTATCGTCCCAGTTCCAAAGAAACCAGCACCCTCGGGATTGAACGACTATAGACCTGTCGCTCTGACGTCTGTGGTCAAGTCCTTTGAACGCCTCGTGCTGAACCACCTAAAGAACATCACCGGACCTCTGCTAGATCCTCTTCAGTTTGCCTACCGGGCAAACAGGTCTGTGGAGGATGCAGTCAACATCGGACTGCACCACATCCTCCCACCACCTTGACAACACAGGAACCTACGCAAGGATCCTGTTTGTGGACTACAGCTCTGCGTTCAATACCATCATCCCAGAACTCCTCATCCCCAAACTTCTCCAGCTTGGTGTATCCCCCACGAACTGCCAGTGGACCCTCAGCTTCCTGACAGGACGGACACAACAGGTCAGACTGGGAAATATATCATCCACAACATGAACCACGAGCACTGGAGCCCCGCAGGGATGCGTCCTCTCTCCATTGCTCTTCTCTCTCTACACGAACGACTGCACCTCAACGCACCCAGCTGTCAAATTCATAAAGTTCGCAGACGACACCACGGTCATTGGTCTCATCAAACACGGCGACGAGTCTGCGTACCGACAACAAGTGGAGCAGCTGGAGCTCTGGTGCAGCCGTCACAGCCTGAAGCTGAACACGCTCAAGACAGTTGAGATGATCGTGGACTTCAGGAAACATCCATCACCACAGCTACCCCTCACACTATCCAACTGCCTGGTGTCAACCGTTGAGACCTTCAAGTTCCTGGGAATCACAGTCTCCCAGGACATGAAGTGGGAGGTCAACACCAACTCGATCCTGAAAAAGGCCCAACAGAGAATGTACTTCCTGAGGCTGCTAAAGAAGCATGGCCTGCCACAGGAGGTGCTGCAACATTTCTACACGGCTGTCATCGAATCCATCCTGTGTTCTTCCATCACCGTTTGGTTCGGGGCCGCCACAAAAATGGACAAAATCCGACTTCAACGGACAGTTAGAACGGCGGAAAAAATCATTGGCACCGCCCTACCCACTCTCGAGGACTTGCACAGTGCAAGAATCCAAACTAGGGCGCGGAAAATCCTACTGTACCCTCCGCACCCTGCCCACCACCTTTTCCAGCTACTCCCCTCAGGCAGGCGCTACCGATCCATACGCACCAAATCCAGCAGACATTTAAACAGCTTCTTCCCCCAAGCCATTAACTCTTTGAACTCTTTGAACTCTTTCAACAGTAGCCAAAATGGAACTGTATAGTGCCACTTAGCAGATTTTTTTTTTTACGTCGATACTAGTGCAGCATGTTCTACAGGAAACAAATTCCTTGTGTGTTCTACATACTTGGCAATAAAGATGATTCTGATTCTGATTCTGATTCAATATTACGGATGTTGGGTGGAAGTGAATTACGGAGTTTGGGAGCAGAGCGGCTGAAAGCTCTGCATCCCATCATGGTGAGACTGGCAGAGGGCACATAGAGGTGAAGGGAGGATGAGGATGAGGATCTGAGGGACCAAGAGGGAACGGAGATTTGAAGCAGTTCAGAAAGATAGGTAGGGGCAAGGTTATGGATGGCTTTGAATGTAAACAGAAGTATTTTGAATTTAATTCGATGTTTAACAGGGAGCCAGTGGAGCTGCTGGAGGACAGGGGTGATGTGGTGAAAGGAGGGGGTTCTAGTGATGATCCGGGCTGAAGAATTTTGGACGAGTTGGAGTTTATGGAGAAATGTCTGACACCGAAGAGAAGTGAGTTACAATAATCGATGCGGGAGGTGACGAGACTGTGGATAAGGATAGCAGCGGAGTGAGGGGTGAGCGAGGGAGACGCTAAGAATCATGAAACACTGGACGTGATGTTATTCTGTCCATTTGTGCCAATGGATGGTCCTCACATGAGATTAGCCTTGATGTTGAGAGTGGTGTGGGAGCTGTGCCTCAGGGATGGGAGGTTGTGAATTTGGGACATTGTAGATGACACACACCGTCTGTAGTGTGCCATCGTCAGTAGTGAGAGAGATATAGAGAGAGATGTAAAGATAGATAGAGAGAGAAAGACAGTGTGATATCATGAGAGGCTAGCTCTAAGCGGGACAGGACAAGAAGTGCAATGGACGACAGGTTTGGATACAAACAAAGGTTTTAATCAAGGGTTTCGGGGGGAATTCACAAGCAACAAAGTTTTGAATAGTGTCTCTTCCAATACTTAAATCCAAATAAAGTCTCTTCTGAAAACTGAAGCCAGCCATGCCTAAGAACGACCTCACCTGCTTCTTGGTAAGGGGTTGGGGCCAATCTTGTATAGCCCGTAGTTTTGCTTCTTGAGGCTTCACCAGCCCCCGTCCTATAGTGTAGCCCAGGTAGTTGGTCTCGCCAAATGCCAACCTGCACTTTTTCGGGTTTGCTGTGAGACCTGCTTTTCTGAGGGAGTCAATTACAGCTTGCACTCGGGGTAAGTGACTCTCCCAGTCAGGACTCTGTCTGACCACATCATCCAAATATGCCGCCGCGTACCTCTTGTGGGGGGTGAGAATCCGATCCATTAGGCGCTGAAACGTGGCGGGTGCTCCATGGAGACCAAACGGGAGCCTGGTGTACTGGTAGAGTCCCTCAGGTGTGGCGAAGGCTGTCTTCTCCTTTGATGCTGGGGTCAGGGGCACCTGCCAATAACCCTTTGTGAGGTCGAGAGTGGTGATGAAGCGTGCCTGTCCCAGGGAGGGAGTCAATAAGATCATCAACACAAGGCATCGGATACGCATCAAATTCCTTGACCAGGGCATGTAGGTCCTTCATGACATTGGACATAAAGGGGCTTCCTTGGTCTGTCAGTATCTCCTTTGGGATTCCCACCCGGCTGGTGAGAGCAAATAGTTCCTTTGCAATCTGTCTAGTGGTAGCCTTTCTGAGGGGAACAGCCTCTGGAAACCGAGTGGCATAATCAACCATAACTAAAATATATTGGTGTCCCCTAGCACTTTTTGGTAGAGGTCCAACTATATCCAGCCCAAGCCTCTGAAAAGGGGTCTCAATGATGGGTAAGGGAATGAGCGGGTTTCTGTATGTGGGCTTTGGCGCCACCTGTTGGCACTCCGGGCAAGAACGACAATAGTTCTCCACATCCTTGTGCACCCCTGGCCAGAAGAACCGTTGCAAGATTCTCTCTTTCGTCTTTTCTACCCCTAGGTGTCCCCCCAGCAGGTGTGTGTGTGCCAAGTCCAGGACTGTAGCTCGGTGTGGCTGTGGTACGAAATGTTGTTCACATACTTCACCATTTTGCTTCGTTACCTGGTATATTAACCCACGGTCAACAGCAAAATGGGGATATGTGGGACTCGTCCTCTCCCCCAGTACTACACCCTCTAAAACTTGCACATTTTTCATGGCGTTGGCTAGGGTAGGATCCTGCAACTGGGCTGTACCATACCGGCCTGTTAGAGGAGGTAGCTTCTGGGTCCCTAGGTTCTCATCACCACTGGAAGCCGGGAGATTTTCTAAGACTGGAGTCTCCTCGGCTGTCTCTGGGCCAGACTCCGTCTCCGGTGGTGCATTTGCTGTCCCTCGGAGAGCACAGGCTGGGGAGAGTGAATCAGGGGGGTAGGCTTGAGCATTCACGAGACGCATCTTACCCCTCCCCTTCCGAGGTAGTCGGGCCAGTCTTTCCTGTGTTTCTCTCCACAGTGGGTGAAAGGCCGGGCAGTTGCGTCCAATCAGGAGGGGGACAGGGAGAGAGTCAACCACGCCAGCTACTATGCGGATGATTCCCTTGGTTGTGGTCATGGTGAGTTCGGTGGTGTGGTACTCTCTGGTGTCTCCGTGGACACAGGAGACTGGAAAGGTTTTCTCTGGAGACAACCTGGTTGGATCCACCAGCGTTTGGCGCACCAAGGTGACCAGGCTTCCGGAGTCCAGCAGGGCTTCAACATCCTGTTGATTCACTGTCACTGGACAGGTGGGGGGTCTTGTTAGTGAGCTTTCACTACCCCCCCAGGAGGGAGGCATAGTGGGGTGGGCCCTGGAAGAGTCAACGGACGGCATGGACTCTTCCATTGGTTTTCCACACTGCCGTGAGATGTGTCCCGTCTCTCCGCATCTGTAGCATCGTCTGGGCCCAGTGCCCCCGGGTATCTGCCACTGCCTGGGTGGGCTTCTGGTGCCGCCTGGAGATATCTTGGCTTTGTTGGGGAGCTTGGGCGCCTTTGTGCGGGCCATTCCAGTCCTGGGTGGGGATGTGTTGCCGGTTTCCTTCCTGGTTGTTCGCAGCATCTCCGCTGTGGCCTGGTACTGTTCCACTGCTGCCACTGTTTGACAGGCAGTAGTCAGCGACTGCTGGCTGATGATCTTTTTTGCCTCATAGGGCAGGGCTCGTAAGTATCGATCCACGACAATGGCCTCGACCACCTCAGCTGCCGTGCTCCTTTCCGTTTCCAGCCACTTCCGGGCGATGCGGGCCAATTCGTGCATCTGTGCCCGTGGAGGTTGGGCTGGCTGGAACGTCCAGGTGTGGAAGCGTTGTGCCATTCCGAATTTGGTGAGCCCATGTCTGCTGAGAATTTCGGCTTTTAGATAATCATAGTCGTCTGCTCTGTCTGTGATCAAGTCCAGGACAGCATTCAGTGATTCCCCTGTCAGGAAGGGTGCAAGCAATCTCACCCACTGCTGCTTGGGCCACCTTTCTCGAGTGGCTGTTGCTTCAAATGTATGCAGGTACGCCTCAATATCATCCGTCACCCCCATCTTGGCTAAGAAATCACCCGCCTTCACCCGGGGATTGTTTTTGGCAGCCATTTGTTTTTGCAAGAGTAATTCCTCTGCCTTCAGTTCATTTGCTCTCTTTTGCTCCTCTAGGAGAGTCAAATTGGCCTGATATTGGGCTTCCTGACTTGCGAGAAGGGTTTTCAAGATATATTCCTTTTTTTTTTGAAGTTATTTTCAATTTCGAAAAAACATAGCACAAACCATCTATGTCCATGCACTTATTAACACTTGTCCAGTGCCCGCATCCTCCACCATATGTGATATCATGAGAGGTTAGCTCTCAGCGGGACAGGACAAGAAGTGCAATGGACGACAGGTTTGGATACAAACAAAGGTTTTAATCAAGGGTTTCGGGGGGAATTCACAAGCAACAAAGGTTTGAATAGTGTCTCTTCCAATACTTAAATCCAAATAAAGTCTCTTCTGAGGTAAAACTGAAGACGGGGTTCTTTTCCAAGAGTCTCTCGGTCTCACCCCTCTTGACGTCCTCCTCATGTAGTCTAGCCACCTTTAGCAAGGTCCAAATCCAGTGTCCTGTCGTGTGGTCCCAACTGGCAATGAGTTCCACGCAGCAATCAACTTCTTCACAGAGCACAGCAATCGAGCTTGTCTTTCCCCAAGCTCCTCACTCAGAGACTCTCTGCCTTGAGAGCCTTGCCTGCCAATCAAGCCGTAATCAGCCGCAGGTGTGTGGTTTGAATTGCTGCCTTCCACCAGCTGGGGCCAAGACTCTCTCTGGGTGGAGCCATCTTAGGGGGATGTATTTCCCCTCCAGGACACAGTCTCTCGTGACATCACAACAGATAGAGAGAGAGATAGAAAGAGAGAGATAGAGAGAGAAATCTAGAGATAGAGATCTAGAGATAGAGATCTAGAGATAGAGATAGAGAGATAGAGGTAGAGGTAGAGGTAGAGATAAAAAGAGGTAGAGAGATAGAGAGGGTAGAGGTAGAGGTAGAGATAGAGGTAGAGAGATAGAGAGGTAGGTAGAGAGGTAGGTAGAGAGGTAGGTAGAGATAGAGAGAGATAGAGATAGTGAGAGAGAGAGAGAGAAATAGAGATAAATAGAGATAGAGACATAGAGAGAGATAGAGATTTAGAGGTAGAGGTGGAGATAGAGAGAGGTAGAGAGATAGAGAGGGTAGAGGTGGAGATAGAGATAGAGAGAGATAGAGAGATAGATTTAGAGATAGAGAAAGAGAGAGATAGAGATAAAGAGAGAGGAATAGATATAGGGAGAGAGAGAGATAGAAATAGAGATAGAGATAAATAGAGATAGAGATAGATAGATAGAGAGATAGAGATTTAGAGGTAGAGGTAGAGATAAAGAGAGGTAGAGA
>NC_142739.1:18267500-18362500 GCF_051943395.1 Hippocampus bargibanti | reverse complement strand
TATACCTTGGTTTTCCATCCCCGCTGTGTGCATCCACTGCGAGTTCTGTGTAGCTTCTTGCACTCATAGGCCTCGTCAACAGAGTTTTCCCACGGGACTGTGAGTTCTGCGATGTAGACAGCCTTGAGTGACGAGGACCAGAGCACCAAGTCTGGTCTGAGGGTGGTGGCTGCAATCTCCGCTGGGAAAACCAATTGCTGGCCATTGTCAACCCGCATCTCCCAATCGCGGGCCCCGGATAGCTGTCCAACTTCTGGTTTGGCAGTTGGATGGTTGGGCTTTTCCTGTCCCTCTCGGATGAAGGTCAATGGTGCTTTTCTGGACGTTGTGGCTCGCATTGGCAAGGAGTTGATGGTATTCCTCTTGCTCTCAAGGACAACTGCCAAACTCTTTACGACCTGGTTGTGCCTCCAGGTGTAGCGGCCTTGTGTGAGGCTGGTCTTACAACCGGTCAGGATGTGTTTGAGAGTTCCTGGCGTTCGACAGAGGTCACAGGTTGGATCTTCGCCATACCATTGGTGGAGGTTTTTTGGAGATGGGAGCACGTCATTGATAGCTCTGATGATGAAGCTGATGTTGCTTGCCTCCATTTCCCAGAGATCCTTCCAGCTGAGCCTTCTCTTTTCCAGGCCTTCCCACCTCATCCATTGTCCCTGCTTGGCAAGAGAGACAGCCCGTGCAGTTCTTTCAGCTTCCTCTTGGCGGCGCACCTCTGCAATCACCATTTTCCTTCTTCCCGATGTTGAAGCCTTACGCCAAGAAGGTTTGTTTGTAAGGCCAAACCCCCCTCTTCCGAGCTGAACGTGTCCCACAATGTCGCTGTGCCTTAGGGCTGCTGTGGCCTGCTGCACTGCAATGGATGGCGTCCATTTCCGTCCCGTTGATAGGGGGGTGCAGCTTGACTGATCTTCCGGTCTCTGGAGTCTGTGAGGGTCATCTGAAGGCTCACTTTAGCGCACATGTACTCTTCGGTGAGGCTTGTGATTGGAAGCTCAAGGACCCCTTTGCCATAAAGGCCGATGTTAGACAGACAGAGTGGAACACCAAGCCAGCGTTTCACATATCTAGTGATGGTTCGCTCCATCTTCTCCACAGTTGAGAGTGGGGCCTCATAGACTGTGAGTGGCCACATTACCCGAGGGAGAAGTCCAAACTGCAGACACCAGAGCTTGAGCTTTCCTGGCAGCTCAGTCTTGTTGATGTTTTCCAGACTATTGGTGATGTCCTGCTTGAGTTGCTGCACTTGATCTTTGTCTCTGAGGCTTGCATTGTACCACCTGCCCAGGCTTTTGACCGGGTCCTCAGACACTGTTGGTATTGGGTCATCACCAATGCAGAACTTCACATTTTTTAGCTGTCCCTTGACGATTGAGATGATGCGTGACTTACTCGGCTTGATTTTCATCCGAGCCCATTTAATGTTTTCCTGCAGTTTTCCAAGTAGCCGCCTGGTGCAAGATGCGGTAGTGGTCAAGGTGGTCATGTCATCCATGTATGCCCGGATAGGTGGGAGGTGGATCCCATTCCTTGTTCGCTCACCTCCCACCACCCACCTTGAGGCCCTGATGATGACCTCCATGGCCATTGTGAAGGCCAGGGGTGAAATCGTACAACCTGCCATGATGCCGACTTCTACACGCTGCCATGATGTTGTGAAGTCAGGTGTTGTGAAGCAGAGTTGCAGGTCTTCAAAGTAGGCTTTTACCAAGGCAGTAATGGGTAATGGAACATGGAAGAAGTTGAAGGATTCCCAGAGAAGGTTATGGGGAACTGAGCCAAAGGCATTGGCCAGGTCGAGGAAGATGACATGAAGATCTCTCGTCTTTCTTTGCCGCTTGGATTTGGTGCCAGATCATACTCGTGTGCTCCAAGCAACCAGAGAACCCATGGATTCCAGCCTTCTATACAGATGTATCGACGTACTTGTTCTTCTCCAGGTAGGTGGAAAGTCTCCGTGCTAAAACAATAAAGATTTTCCCCTCAACGTTGAGAAGGCTAATTGGACGGAATTGACTGATGTCTGCCGCATCCTTCTCCTTGGGAATTAGTACGCCTCCGGCTCTCCTCCATGCCTTTGGTATTATCCCTTTCTGCCACACAATCCTCATGAGTCTCCAAAGATAACACAGAACATCTGGTGCGTTCTTATAGAGCTTATATGGAACTCAATTTGGCCCCGGGGCTGATGCTGATCTTGCTCGGCGTATTGTCCACTTCCTTCCATTTTGGAGGGCCAGTCTCGAGGTTGAATTCTGGTGTTTCAATAGGGGGGATGTCATGTGGGATAGCTAGTTTTTCCTGCCTTTTTGTGTCCCGGTGGACCTTTTCCAGATGCTTTTCAAGTTCCTGCTTGGAGGTTTTAAGGATTCCGCTTTTGTCCTTCGCGAAGAGGTCTTTGACAAATTTGAAGGGGTTTTTGTAGAACCGTGTTCTTGTGTGTTCCTTGTTCTTGCGATGTTTTCTCAAGTTGTCTGCCCTTCGTAAAGTTGCCAACCGGCATTTGATGTCCCCTTGGAGCAGCATGAGACCTTCTTTCTCTGCATCAGAGGCCTTCTCCCACTGTTTTCGCAGGTCCCTTCTTTCTCTGACCAGTCTGTCTATCTCTTGCTGCCTCCTGGATTTGGTTGGTGGTGGTCTTGCATTGGCGGTTTTCCGGATGTACACTCCAAAGCGCTCCTCCCCGTAGTGATAGATGATGTCACCAATATTTTCCAGCTTTTTCTCTGCTGTGCCCACTTGTTGCTCCAAGATTTTGGTCAGATCGTTATTGACGGTTTCCCACTCTCTTTTCTCGATAGCTTTTGGCCACTTCACACTTGGTCTGTGCCCTTTGATCTTGTCCTCCTTGGGAGGTCTCTGTGGTTCCGTGGGCTCTTCCACCTTTCATTCTGTGAGTGCATTACCATCGTCCCTGACAGGGGTGTAGACGCTCTGCGAACTTTGGTTGTCGTCCCGTCGCTGTGCTTCACTCGACTTATTTGACGTCTGACTTCGTAAGAAATATTGGTCAATGCGAGGCCCTTGTCTCTGCTTTCCCAAGCACTGTCTCTTCCCTTGGTGGATCTTTAGCCCGATAGCTGATGTTACTTTTGCCCAGCCACAGACGCACACCTTGAGTGAGTATCCTGCCGCCGTTGTCTCATGTGCCATGTTCTTGCTCGTAGTCAGGTTCGTTCCTGGGTCGGTAACCGTGTTGTCAGTCATTGCGCCATCTTGCGCCCCCGCTCTCGCAGGCTCTAGGGGTATCTTTCTTTGTATTCTTTCTGTAGCATTTAGCGGGTACCTCCAACAAACTGAACCAGCGTTGGTGACTGCCACCATGGGTAGCGAGCCCATGACAGCCCCAGTGGGGTCTAATCCCTCCTGTCAGCTGTCTCTCCAAGCTGTCACACAGACTTTCCTATGTTGTCAGCTGTCCTTTCACAGCAGTCACTGAATAGCATCCAGATACTAAGAATCATGAAACACTGGACGTGATGTTATTCTGTCCATTTGTGCCAATGGATGGTCCTCACATGAGATTAGCCTTGATGTTGAGAGTGGTGTGGGAGCTGTGCCTCAGGGATGGGAGGTTGTGAATTTGGGACATCGTAGATGACACACATCGTCTGTAGTGTGCCATCGTCAGTAGTGAGAGAGATATAGAGAGAGATGTAAAGATAGATAGAGAGAGAAAGACAGATAGAGAGAGCGATAGAGAGATAGAGATAGAGAGGTAGAGGTAGAGGTAGAGATAGAGAGAGGTAGAGGTAGAGATAGAGGTAGAGAGATAGAAATAGAGATAGAGATAAATATAGATAGAGAGAGAGATAAATATAGATAGAGAGAGAGAGAGAGAGAGAGAGATAGAGATTTAGAGGCAGAGATAGAGAGAGGTAGAGAGATAGAGAGGGTAGAGGTAGAGATAGAGATAGAGAGAGATAGGGAGATAGATTTAGAGATAGAGAGTGATAGAGAGAGATAGACATAAGAGAGAGAGAGAGAGAGAGAGAGAGAGAGAGAGAGAGAGAGAGAGAGAGAGAGAGAGAGAGAGAGAGAGAGAGAGAGAGATAGGAATAGAGATAAATAGAGATAGAGAGAGAGATAGAGATATAGAGATTTAGAGGTAGAGGTAGAGATAGAGAGAGGTAGAGAGATAGAGAGGGTAGAGGTAGAGGCAGAGATAGAGAGATAGATTTAGAGATAGAGAAAGAGAGAGATAGAGAGAGAGAGAGAGAGAGAGTGAGAGAGATAGATAGAGAGATAGACAGATAGACTAGATAGACAGATAGACTAGATAGACAGATAGACAGATAGACTAGATCGACAGATAGACTAGATCGACAGATAGACTAGATAGACTAGATAGACAAGATAGACAGATAGACAGATAGAAAGTTAGACTATATAGACAGACAGACAGATAGACATCGATAGACAGATAGAGATAGATAGATATAGACATTAATATTACGTAGGTGGAAATAAGGAAACCGAGTTATGTTACACACACACACACACACACACACACACACACACACACACACACACACACACACACACACACACACGCACATGCACGCACACACACACACACACACACACACACACACACACACACACACACACACACACACACACACACACACACACACACATAACTCGGACCGAGTTATGTTATTTATATGGGAGTGAAAAGATAGTGAGCCATCGAGGATGACACCCAGGCTCTTGACCTGAAGGGAGGGGGACACGGTTGAACCGTCAATGGTGAGAGAGAAACAGTTAGTTTTGTGTAGGGTGGATTTGGTACCGACAAGGAGAAGAGATGTGCCAAAAATTAATGAGGGGCTCCGTTGCTGGTCTGGTCCCACTCTCTGGAATTACCTGCCTCTAAACATTTGGCAAGCCCCTTCGCTGCCCATCTTTAAAACCCGTTTCAAAACTCACACATACTCTTTGGCATTCGACTCAGCACGATTCCGACTTGATCTTAGTTTCACTCCCTGGTGCTTTCTCCTTACTTTGTGACTGTTTTTTGCCTGTATATGATACCTGCCCATGTTAAACACTTTGTTGCAGCTTCAGCTGTTGCTAAAGCGCTACATAAATCAATATACAGTAAAGTCTCGTTATATCGATATTCTCTGGAGTCTGAAAAAATATCGATATAACCGGACTATCGATATATCCGATCCTGCGGCATGTACATTTTCTCCTTGTGTTCATAGAAATAGTATCGTAATAAGCAGTACTATCGATATAACCGATATCGATATAACGAGACTTTACTGTATATTGTATTGTATTGTGTTGTATTTTCCTTGCTTTTTAAAATGTGCATTGATGATAATATTGTATTTCGTTTTTATTTGCCAAATTAACACTAGTTGGATGGATGGACGAAAGCACCGCACAATTTCGGTCGTTAATCCAAGGCTCAGGTCTAGGTTATGAATATTTTTTTTTTAATCGAGCCATCAAATCGGGGTTAGTATAGCAGGATAAATTGAACCAAGAAGTGAGGTTGTGTTTGAAGAGGTCAGGTTATTAGAGCTTGTTGGGATATGTACTGTATCAGTGTATTATTGTGGGAAGAGGCATCCTCAGTTTACATTTTTAATTTTGAAGTTTTAAATGTCCAGCACTTTGAGTTGCATTTTTATGTCGGAAAAGTATGATACAAAAAATGTTTAATTGCGTTTGCTTTCCACGGCATCGGAGAACTGACTAGCAGTGAGGGGATTAAGAATTTGTCTCTTGCATTCTGGAGCTGCAGATTCAACAGCAGCATGAGATGAAAGGACATTAAAGGACCAGTAGAGACTCAATTCAATGATAGTCGCGTCAAGAAACTAAGTCGAGGAAGAAATATCTTATTTAGAAAAATAAATAAAGTACTATCCTGTGAGTGTAAAGTGTCCTTGACGCTTAGAAATAAAATGTATTATTATTATGATTATTTTACGGTGTATAAGTCACACTGGACTAGAAGGCGCAACCCCAATGAATGGTGTATTATCAAACTTATTCCATATATAAGACACACCGGACGATAAGATGCACCTTCAATGAATGACAAAAGTTTTCCAAATATAATATATAAATATATCGAAGTTTTCCAAATATAAGACACACCACATTATAAGGCGCTACCGTAAAGGCTGGGGTTACGCACTACTTCTACTGGGGCAAATTGAGTCGTGGCCACTGACAGTAGTTGCAAAACCTGTTACGGCTCAATATTACTTCACATATAAGACTCACCTGCGTATAAGGCCCAGGGTCATCTTTTGAAGAAAATAAAACTGCAAGAAAATATGGTAAAATCGCCACACAAACAGGCACCCTAGCAATCTAGACCAGAGAAGCTAGACACATCAAGCTTTTTATTTCAGTTTTACAAACAAGAATGTTGACTATCCATTTCTTCGACAGCTAATACAACCACAAAGCTTCAAATATTTTGAATTAATTCCTACCAACACAAAACACAGAGCTAGGTGACGTTTTCCCATCACAGCTAAATCGCAAACCAACAAAGTCAGTAGAGCTGAAATGGAAAGAAAATTGATCATTTGATTGGTCCATGACTGTCAGTAATCCTGGACAATACATTTTAAATTGTGGCATTTACTATAAGTATTCAAAGCATTTAATTGTTTCGTTGATGTTTAAATCCATCCATCCATTTTCCAGACCGCTTAATCCTCATTTGGGACGCGGGGAGTGCTGAAGCCAATCCCAGCCATTTTTGGGCACCCGTGGAGTGCCTGCCATGCATGATGGTGACATGATCACAAAATACAGTGAATGTATGTCGTGCTTTGGATTGGATTGGATTGGATATGCCTTTATTAGTCTCACAGTGGAGAAATTTACATTTCACAGCAGCAAACTTTGGAAAAAGTGTTTGAAATTCCAATTAATTTTAGGTGAATAAATTACACGAATTGTGTTTCACTGTTGTCCTTTATATCTTTCTTATGTGTTCATACCCTCGATGCTCCCACGCTGTTGTATCAGTTCTCATCCATGAAAGACATATTAGTCTTTCCACCCTTGGACAATATCCCGATGGAGATCAGCCCATCACAGCTGGACATGCTAGCCACGTGGTGTGTAGAAGGGGCGAACCTCATTCGGTATCAAGCATAACAGTATTCCTGGGAGCCCTCCGACGCTTTGAAGTTGAGTTCCCTACATTTTCACACAGCAGTTTAACTGATTTACAGTTTTTCCCGCAGTCTAGATGTAGCTCTTTAAAGAAAAGGTCTGGCAAACATCAAAATAATGTAGCCATTGCTTTGTATTTCATTGATATCTTTACTTATACTGTACTTTATATTTGAAGAACAATATATCAACATGTTCGGAAAAGTCCCAAAATATTTGTAGCTTAAATAAATACCTATTAGCATCAAATTATGGAAATAACTGTTTGAAGATTTTTAAAGTTCTTTATCCGCATAAAAGAAAAAAAAAAGTCTCCATTAGGAATTGTGTTGACAGGGGGCGTAAACTTGTTGGTGGTCATCAGCAGTGATGGGATATTTTTGATAGCCAAGGCCAAAAACTCGGGCGTGGGAGGTGAGGTCATAGAGAACACTTGAAGACAGATTTTGTCCACATTGCTTGCAGTACATCAGATGTGCTTCCAATAAGTGTTAAACATGTCCAAATAGTTCCTTTGTCTCAGATTCTGTGCATCACCTTCATGGACACAATATCTTCACGCAGCTGAGTGGTTCAGAGCGTTAGGTTTGGTTGCTCAAGTATAATGTTGCTGCAGATGACTTGGTTCAGCATACTTCATCACACGACAGTCTTCAACTGTCAATGGAGTGGTTCACGGCTGACCGTGAGGAGGTTTAGATGAGAATCACATCCTCCTAATGTCAAATAATAGTCTTCAGTCACAAAAAGGTTAAGAATCCCCAATAGCGTCTGAATTCAAAGTCTCGTTGACCAGTGGGGAGAGAATGATTAATGTCCTGATACAAGGTCTAAATCCAGATCTCTCGTTTGTTGTGGTGAAGATGGAGCTGATGAAAAACACTTCTTTTACCAGTAAATCTATGTTACGACCTTAACTCTCGACACAAAATATGGGTTGGAAGCAATTGGGTCCCATACAAACATCTTCAGCCCAGTCTAAAACCATTCAGTCATATTTTTATTTATTTATTTATTTATTAATCTTACATTAAAATCTTGATCTTCTTTATCTTTAAAACACTCATGCAACAAAATGTGTATCACGTGAAAATCACTTAGGAACTACAGGTAGAAAACAGACAAGCATCAGCCAACAAGTTATATGACGTAAAAATCATTAACAGGTAAAGGGTTGGGTCACTGTCTGTGATGTTAATTCATAATATCAACTTCACATCGAAATTGTGTTGTTCAGGGGATAACTTCAGTGTTCACTTCCAGGAAAAGTTTCTGGTGGTGCCACATATTGACATTTGTTTGTCACAAGATTAGCAATGTCATTCAGAATCAGAATCAGAATCAGAATCAGAATCATCTTTATTGCCAAGTATGTAGGACACACAAGGAATTTGTTTCCGGCAGAACACGCTGCACTAGTATCGTTGTCAAAAAAACTGCTAAGTGGCACTATACAGTTCCATTTTGGCTACTGTTGAAAGAGTTCAAAGAGTTAATGGCTTGGGGGTAGAAGCTGTTTAAATGTCTGCTGGATTTGGTGCGCATGGATCGGTAGCGCCTGCCTGAGGGGAGTAGCTGGAAACGGTGGTGGGCAGGGTGCGGAGGGTCCAGTAAGATTTTCCGCGCCCTAGTTTGGATTCTTGCAGTGTGCAAGTCCTCGAGAGTGGGTAGGGCGGTGCCAATGATTTTTTCCGCCGTCCTAACTGTCCGTTGAAGTCGGATTTTGTCCATTTTTGTGGCGGCCCCGAACCAAACGGTGATGGAAGAACACAGGATGGATTCGATGACAGCCGTGTAGAAATGTTGCAGCACCTCCTGTGGCAGGCCATGCTTCTTTAGCAGCCTCAGGAAGTACATTCTCTGTTGGGCCTTTTTCAGGATAGAGTTGGTGTTGACCTCCCACTTCATGTCCTGGAAGACTGTGATTCCCAGGAACTTGAAGGTCTCAACGGTTGACACCAGGCAGTTGGATAGTGTGAGGGGTAGCTGTGGTGATGGATGTTTCCTGAAGTCCACCATCATCTCAACTGTCTTGAGCGTGTTCAGCTCCAGGTTGTGACGGCTGCACCAGAGCTCCAGCTGCTCCACTTGTTGTCGGTACGCAGACTCGTCGCCGTCTTTGATGAGACCGATGACCGTGGTGTCGTCTGCGAACTTTATGAATTTGACAGCTGGGTGCGTTGAGGTGCAGTCGTTCGTGTAGAGAGAGAAGAGCAATGGAGAGAGGACGCATCCCTGCGGGGCTCCAGTGCTCGTGGTTCGTGTCGTGGATGATATATTTCCCAGTCTGACCTGTTGTGTCCGTCCTGTCAGGAAGCTGAGGGTCCACTGGCAGATCGTGGGGGACACACCAAGCTGGAGAAGTTTGGGGATGAGGAGTTCTGGGATGATGGTATTGAACGCAGAGCTGTAGTCCACAAACAGGATCCTTGCGTAGGTTCCTGTGTTGTCAAGGTGGTCGAGGATGTGGTGCAGTCCGATGTTGACTTCATCCTCCACAGACCTGTTTGCCCGGTAGGCAAACTGAAGAGGATCTAGCAGAGGTCCGGTGATGTTCTTTAGGTGGTTCAGCACGAGGCGTTAAAAGGACTTCATGACCACAGACGTCAGAGCGACAGGTCTGTATATATATAGTCGTTCAATCCCGAGGGTGCCTGTTTCTTTGGAACTGGGACGATAGTAGACTGTTTGAAGCAGGATGGGACTTCACACTGCTCCAGGGATCTGTTGAAGATTTGTGTGAAGACCGGAGCCAGCTGGTCAGCGCAGACTCTCAGGCAGGAGGGGGACACTCTGTCAGGTCCTGCAGCTTTCTTGATCTTTTGCTGCTTGAAGAGCCGTCTAACGTCCAGTTCGTGGATCTGTAGGGCAGAGGGCGGAGACACGGTAGTTTCTGGTAATGGTGGGCAGACCGGGGAAATGGTGGTGTCCTTTTCAAATCGGCAAAAGTATGTATTTAACTCATCAGCCATACCATTGTTGTACACTGCTTGGGGGGAAGGTAAACGATAATTTGTTATTGCTTTCAGGCCATTCCACACCGATGCAGAGTCGTTAGCGGAGAACTGTTTGTTAAGCCTCTCCGCATAACTTTTCTTTGCGATGTTAATTTCCTTCGTCAGCCTGTTTCGGGCGAGTTTGTAAACTGCTCGATCGCCGCTTTTAAATGCGGATTCTTTCTCTTTCCTAAGCTGCCTGAGTTTGGGAGTGAACCATGGCTTGTTGTTGTTGAATGAGCGGAAGGACTTTGTTGGTACACACATGTCCTCACAGAAACTGATGTATGATGTTACAGTGTCTGTGTATTCATCCAATGTGCCCGTTGAAGTTTCAAAGACGCTCCAATCAGTGCAGTCTAAGCATTCTTGTAGCGATAACTTTGCTTCATCTGTCCATGTTTTAACTGTCTTGCCTACCGGTTTTACACATTTGAGTTTCTGTTTGTATGTGGGAATTAAGTGGATTAAATAGTGGTCAGAAAGACCCAATGCTGCATGCGCAACAGACCGGTATGCGCCTTTGAGTGCTGTGTAACAATGATCTAGAATGTTTTCTCCTCTGGTGAAACAGTCAATATGCTGCTTATATTTGGGAAGTTCACGGTTCAAACGTGTTTGATTAAAACGATAAGATGCACCTTCAATGAATGACAAAAGTTTTCCAAATATAATATATAAATATATCGAAGTTTTCCAAATATAAGACACACCACATTATAAGGCGCTACCGTAAAGGCTGGGGTTACGCACTACTTCTACTGGGGCAAATTGAGTCGTGGCCACTGACAGTAGTTGCAAAACCTGTTACGGCTCAATATTACTTCACATATAAGACTCACCTGCGTATAAGGCCCAGGGTCATCTTTTGAAGAAAATAAAACTGCAAGAAAATATGGTAAAATCGCCACACAAACAGGCACCCTAGCAATCTAGACCAGAGAAGCTAGACACATCAAGCTTTTTATTTCAGTTTTACAAACAAGAATGTTGACTATCCATTTCTTCGACAGCTAATACAACCACAAAGCTTCAAATATTTTGAATTAATTCCTACCAACACAAAACACAGAGCTAGGTGACGTTTTCCCATCACAGCTAAATCGCAAACCAACAAAGTCAGTAGAGCTGAAATGGAAAGAAAATTGATCATTTGATTGGTCCATGACTGTCAGTAATCCTGGACAATACATTTTAAATTGTGGCATTTACTAAGTATTCAAAGCATTTAATTGTTTCGTTGATGTTTAAATCCATCCATCCATTTTCCAGACCGCTTAATCCTCATTTGGGACGCGGGGAGTGCTGAAGCCAATCCCAGCCATTTTTGGGCACCCGTGGAGTGCCTGCCATGCATGATGGTGACATGATCACAAAATACAGTGAATGTATGTCGTGCTTTGGATTGGATTGGATTGGATATGCCTTTATTAGTCTCACAGTGGAGAAATTTACATTTCACAGCAGCAAACTTTGGAAAAAGTGTTTGAAATTCCAATTAATTTTAGGTGAATAAATTACACGAATTGTGTTTCACTGTTGTCCTTTATATCTTTCTTATGTGTTCATACCCTCGATGCTCCCACGCTGTTGTATCAGTTCTCATCCATGAAAGACATATTAGTCTTTCCACCCTTGGACAATATCCCGATGGAGATCAGCCCATCACAGCTGGACATGCTAGCCACGTGGTGTGTAGAAGGGGCGAACCTCATTCGGTATCAAGCATAACAGTATTCCTGGGAGCCCTCCGACGCTTTGAAGTTGAGTTCCCTACATTTTCACACAGCAGTTTAACTGATTTACAGTTTTTCCCGCAGTCTAGATGTAGCTCTTTAAAGAAAAGGTCTGGCAAACATCAAAATAATGTAGCCATTGCTTTGTATTTCATTGATATCTTTACTTATACTGTACTTTATATTTGAAGAACAATATATCAACATGTTCGGAAAAGTCCCAAAATATTTGTAGCTTAAATAAATACCTATTAGCATCAAATTATGGAAATAACTGTTTGAAGATTTTTAAAGTTCTTTATCCGCATAAAAGAAAAAAAAAGTCTCCATTAGGAATTGTGTTGACAGGGGGCGTAAACTTGTTGGTGGTCATCAGCAGTGATGGGATATTTTTGATAGCCAAGGCCAAAAACTCGGGCGTGGGAGGTGAGGTCATAGAGAACACTTGAAGACAGATTTTGTCCACATTGCTTGCAGTACATCAGATGTGCTTCCAATAAGTGTTAAACATGTCCAAATAGTTCCTTTGTCTCAGATTCTGTGCATCACCTTCATGGACACAATATCTTCACGCAGCTGAGTTGTTCAGAGCGTTAGGTTTGGTTGCTCAAGTATAATGTTGCTGCAGATGACTTGGTTCAGCATACTTCATCACACGACAGTCTTCAACTGTCAATGGAGTGGTTCACGGCTGACCGTGAGGAGGTTTAGATGAGAATCACATCCTCCTAATGTCAAATAATAGTCTTCAGTCACAAAAAGGTTAAGAATCCCCAATAGCGTCAGAATTCAAAGTCTCGTTGACCAGTGGGGAGAGAATGATTAATGTCCTGATACAAGGTCTAAATCCAGATCTCTCGTTTGTTGTGGTGAAGATGGAGCTGATGAAAAACACTTCTTTTACCAGTAAATCTATGTTACGACCTTAACTCTCGACACAAAATATGGGTTGGAAGCAATTGGGTCCCATACAAACATCTTCAGCCCAGTCTAAAACCATTCAGTCATATTTTTATTTATTTATTTATTTATTTATTAATCTTACATTAAAATCTTGATCTTCTTTATCTTTAAAACACTCATGCAACAAAATGTGTATCACGTGAAAATCACTTAGGAACTACAGGTAGAAAACAGACAAGCATCAGCCAACAAGTTATATGACGTAAAAATCATTAACAGGTAAAGGGTTGGGTCACTGTCTGTGATGTTAATTCATAATATCAACTTCACATCGAAATTGTGTTGTTCAGGGGATAACTTCAGTGTTCACTTCCAGGAAAAGTTTCTGGTGGTGCCACATATTGACATTTGTTTGTCACAAGATTAGCAATGTCATTCAGAATCAGAATCAGAATCAGAATCAGAATCATCTTTATTGCCAAGTATGTAGGACACACAAGGAATTTGTTTCCGGCAGAACACGCTGCACTAGTATCGTTGTCAAAAAAACTGCTAAGTGGCACTATACAGTTCCATTTTGGCTACTGTTGAAAGAGTTCAAAGAGTTAATGGCTTGGGGGTAGAAGCTGTTTAAATGTCTGCTGGATTTGGTGCGCATGGATCGGTAGCGCCTGCCTGAGGGGAGTAGCTGGAAACGGTGGTGGGCAGGGTGCGGAGGGTCCAGTAAGATTTTCCGCGCCCTAGTTTGGATTCTTGCAGTGTGCAAGTCCTCGAGAGTGGGTAGGGCGGTGCCAATGATTTTTTCCGCCGTCCTAACTGTCCGTTGAAGTCGGATTTTGTCCATTTTTGTGGCGGCCCCGAACCAAACGGTGATGGAAGAACACAGGATGGATTCGATGACAGCCGTGTAGAAATGTTGCAGCACCTCCTGTGGCAGGCCATGCTTCTTTAGCAGCCTCAGGAAGTACATTCTCTGTTGGGCCTTTTTCAGGATAGAGTTGGTGTTGACCTCCCACTTCATGTCCTGGAAGACTGTGATTCCCAGGAACTTGAAGGTCTCAACGGTTGACACCAGGCAGTTGGATAGTGTGAGGGGTAGCTGTGGTGATGGATGTTTCCTGAAGTCCACCATCATCTCAACTGTCTTGAGCGTGTTCAGCTCCAGGTTGTGACGGCTGCACCAGAGCTCCAGCTGCTCCACTTGTTGTCGGTACGCAGACTCGTCGCCGTCTTTGATGAGACCGATGACCGTGGTGTCGTCTGCGAACTTTATGAATTTGACAGCTGGGTGCGTTGAGGTGCAGTCGTTCGTGTAGAGAGAGAAGAGCAATGGAGAGAGGACGCATCCCTGCGGGGCTCCAGTGCTCGTGGTTCGTGTCGTGGATGATATATTTCCCAGTCTGACCTGTTGTGTCCGTCCTGTCAGGAAGCTGAGGGTCCACTGGCAGATCGTGGGGGACACACCAAGCTGGAGAAGTTTGGGGATGAGGAGTTCTGGGATGATGGTATTGAACGCAGAGCTGTAGTCCACAAACAGGATCCTTGCGTAGGTTCCTGTGTTGTCAAGGTGGTCGAGGATGTGGTGCAGTCCGATGTTGACTTCATCCTCCACAGACCTGTTTGCCCGGTAGGCAAACTGAAGAGGATCTAGCAGAGGTCCGGTGATGTTCTTTAGGTGGTTCAGCACGAGGCGTTAAAAGGACTTCATGACCACAGACGTCAGAGCGACAGGTCTGTATATATATAGTCGTTCAATCCCGAGGGTGCCTGTTTCTTTGGAACTGGGACGATAGTAGACTGTTTGAAGCAGGATGGGACTTCACACTGCTCCAGGGATCTGTTGAAGATTTGTGTGAAGACCGGAGCCAGCTGGTCAGCGCAGACTCTCAGGCAGGAGGGGGACACTCTGTCAGGTCCTGCAGCTTTCTTGATCTTTTGCTGCTTGAAGAGCCGTCTAACGTCCAGTTCGTGGATCTGTAGGGCAGAGGGCGGAGACACGGTAGTTTCTGGTAATGGTGGGCAGACCGGGGAAATGGTGGTGTCCTTTTCAAATCGGCAAAAGTATGTATTTAACTCATCAGCCATACCATTGTTGTACACTGCTTGGGGGGAAGGTAAACGATAATTTGTTATTGCTTTCAGGCCATTCCACACCGATGCAGAGTCGTTAGCGGAGAACTGTTTGTTAAGCCTCTCCGCATAACTTTTCTTTGCGATGTTAATTTCCTTCGTCAGCCTGTTTCGGGCGAGTTTGTAAACTGCTCGATCGCCGCTTTTAAATGCGGATTCTTTCTCTTTCCTAAGCTGCCTGAGTTTGGGAGTGAACCATGGCTTGTTGTTGTTGAATGAGCGGAAGGACTTTGTTGGTACACACATGTCCTCACAGAAACTGATGTATGATGTTACAGTGTCTGTGTATTCATCCAATGTGCCCGTTGAAGTTTCAAAGACGCTCCAATCAGTGCAGTCTAAGCATTCTTGTAGCGATAACTTTGCTTCATCTGTCCATGTTTTAACTGTCTTGCCTACCGGTTTTACACATTTGAGTTTCTGTTTGTATGTGGGAATTAAGTGGATTAAATAGTGGTCAGAAAGACCCAATGCTGCATGCGCAACAGACCGGTATGCGCCTTTGAGTGCTGTGTAACAATGATCTAGAATGTTTTCTCCTCTGGTGAAACAGTCAATATGCTGCTTATATTTGGGAAGTTCACGGTTCAAACGTGTTTGATTAAAATCGCCCAAAATGATCAGTGGTGATTCTGGATATTTTAGTTCGAGATGGTTTACATGGTCCGCTAGCGTTTGTATACACGCGTTAGCATTAGCTTGTGGCGCGATGTACACGGCAACGAGAATAAAGGAAGCGAACTCACGTGGCGAGTAGAATGGCTTGCAGTTGAGAGACAGCGATTCCAAACCAGGGCTGCAGTGTGCATCGAGCATCGTGACATTGGTGCACCATTCTTCGTTGATCCAGAAGCATAGTCCACCGCCTTTGGATTTCCCCGATTGCTCCGTATCACGGTCGGCCCGAAGGAGACGGAATCCGGGTAGGTGTAGCGCGGAGTCCGGGTGGCGGTCACTGAGCCAAGTCTCAGTGAAGCACAGCGCAGCAGAGCGGGCAAACGTTTTATTGGTCTTTGTGAGAAGCAGAAGTTCGTCCATCTTGTTTGGTAGTGAGCGTAGATTAGCGAGGTGGATCGATGGGAGCGGCGTTCGAAATCCACGCTGCTGAAGCTTGACGAGAACGCCGGCTCGCTTCCCCCTCTTACGCCGGCGTCTCAAAGCGCCGTACAGAGCTGCTACGCCGCTCGCGAGCAGCCCCGAAAAACCTTGTAGATTTTGGTGTGTCGGTGAAAATAGTCCAAGAGTGGATTCCCCAATGCTCAGTAACTCTTCCCTCGTGTAACTGAGTCGCGTAGGATCGCAAAAAACAAATGAAAATGACAAAACCAGGAACAATACTAGGGAGCGTGTCACCGAGGCTGCCATCCGCGGCGCCATCTTGGATCGAAAGGCCGTGTTTTCATACCTGCTCTTCAATTCAACTCCTTGGGTCACACCAAATACTTCAGTGAAATCGCAATCGTAGGGACTACTAATGAAAGTCAGTTGCACAGACTAGTGGCAAGTTAACTTTGGCAAGCATGATAAATGCAACGTTTTATTGCCAAGTAGTTCAAGGAAGAAAACCCTTTGAATAAAGTGCTTCCATTGAAATGATGTCCTCCAACTGTGGAAGGGAGTTGTCGGTGTGCTGCTCCTCCTTCGAGTAGCCGACACATGCTTGATGAGCGTGCTGCTCTCAATGAGCATGCGCATTCAAACTGAGTTCAATTTCAGTAAAATATACTTTTATGCGCCAAAGACAAGGTTTTTAAATTTCAAACCTGGAAACTGTTATTTTACGGAAAGATTTAGGACTGAGATCAAAACAACATTGTAATTCAATGTTATCCACAGTCTATTTATCCAGTTCTTCTTCATCTTTTCCTTTCAGATTCTCTCTTCAGGGGTCGCCACAGCGAATCAGTGTCCTCCATCTAAACCTGTTTTGTGCATCGTCTTCTCTCACATTAGCTACCTTGGTGTCCTCTTTGACGACATCCATAAACCTCCTCTTCAGTCTTCCGCTTGGCAGGTCAAGATTCAGCATCCTTCTCTCGATATAGTGCTCTCTCTCCTCTGGACATGTCCAAACCTTCTCAGTCTGGCCTCTCTGACTTTCTCTCCAAAGCCTCTAATGAGTTGTCGTTCTAATGTACTCATTCCTGATCCTATCCAACCTGGTCACTCTCAAAGAAAACCTGAACATCTTCAGCTCTGCTACCTCCAGCTCTGCTTCCTGTCTTTTCTTCAGTGGCATTGTCTCCAGTCCAAACATCATGGCTGGTCTCACCACCGTTTTATACACTTTTTCTCTCATACTAGCTGAAACCCTTCTACACGCATCACACCTGACATTTTTCGTCAGCCGTTCCAGCCTTCCTTGACACGCCTCTTCGCCTCTTTTCCACACTCTCCATTACTTTGGACAGTTGACACCAAGTACTTAAAATCCTCCACCTTCTTTATCTCTTCTCGCTGTAGCATCACTCTTGCACTTGGATCCCTCTCCTTTACACACATATATTCCGTCTTGCTGCGGTTAATCTTCATTCCTCTCCTTTCCAGGGCATATCTCCACATCTCTCGTTTCTCCGCCACCTGTTCCCTGTTCTCGCTACAGATCACAATGTCATCTGGAAACATCATGGTCCAAGGAAATTCTTGTCTAACATCCTCTGTCAGCCTGTCCATCACCATAGCAAATCAGAAGAGGCTGACCCCTGGTGGAGTCCCACCCCCACCTTGAATTTCTCTGTCACACCGACAGCACATCTCACAACTGTCTTACAGTCATGATACATGTCTTGCACCGCTCTGACATACTTTTCCGTCACTCCAGACTTCCTCATGCAATACCACAGCTCTTTTCTGGGCACCCTGTCATACGCTTTCTCCAGATGTACAAAGACACAATGCAATTCCTTCTGACTGTCTCTGTACTTATCTACCAGCATTCTTAAAGCAAACACTACATCTGTCGTACTCTTTTTTTGGCATGCAGCCATACTGCTGCTCACAAACGTTCACTTCTGCTCTTAGTCAAGCTTCAACTACTCTCTCCCATAGTTTCATTGTATGGCTCATCAACTTTATTGCTCTGTAGTTACTACAACTCTGCACATAACCATTGTTCTTAAAAATGGGCACAAGTACACTTCGTCT
Organism: Hippocampus bargibanti; assembly: GCF_051943395.1. Taxonomy (NCBI): domain Eukaryota; kingdom Metazoa; phylum Chordata; class Actinopteri; order Syngnathiformes; family Syngnathidae; genus Hippocampus; species Hippocampus bargibanti. The sequence continues at coordinate 18,344,436 of NC_142739.1, read as the reverse complement.
CCATTCTTCAGGCATCTGTTCACCATCTAAGATCTTGAATAACCTCGTCGGGAACACCACCGCCACCTCTCCAAGACACTTCATACCTCGATTGGTAAATCATCAGGCCCGAGTGCCTTTCCACCCTTCATCCTCTTCAGCGCCCTACTCACTCCACAACAGTCACATCTTCTACTGTTTGTTCCTTCTCATTTTCCTCATACATCAATTCTTAAAAGTACTCTTTCCATCTTTCCATCGCACTACTGGCACCTGTTAAGATATTGCCATCTGTATCCTTAATAACCCGAACCTGCTGCAGGTCCTTACCATCTTTGTCTCTCTGTCTCGCCAGCCTGCAAAGATCTCGCCTAGCATACAAGTCATCATAGGCCTCTTGTTTGGCCTTTGCCACCTTTACTTTAAGTGTGCGCTGCATCTCCTTGTACTGGTGTCTACTCTCCGTCCTCTCAGTGTCCCACTTCTTCTTTGCTAACCTCCTTCTCTGTATACACTCGTGCACCTCCCCATTCCACCACCAAGTCTCCTTATCTACCTTTCTTCCACTCGATACACCAAGTACTTTCCGACCTGTCGCTCTGATTATGTTCGCTGTAGTCAGCCAATCATCTGGGAGGAGCTATTGCCCACCCAGTACTTGCAGTACCTCCTTCCTAAATGTCATGCAACACTCTTCCTTTTTCAACTTCCACCATTTTGTTCTCACTTCTGCCTTTCACTTCTGTTCACTTCTGCTCTTAGTCAAGCTTCAACTACTCTCTCCCATAGTTTCATTGTATGGCTCATCAACTTTATTGCTCTGTAGTTACTACAACTCTGCACATCACCATTGTTCTTAAAAATGGGCACAAGTACACTTCGTCTCCATTCTTCAGGCATCTGTTCACCATCTAAGATCTTGAATAACCCAGTCGGGAACACCACTGCCAACTCCCGCACTACCAGCGTCATCATACAGACCACCAACCTATGCTGTCTGGCTACACTGGCTACACTCTCACCAACCATTACTTTGCAGTCACTGATTTCCTTCAGATGGCGCCGTTGACACAAAATGTGGTCTACCTGTGTACTTCTGCACCCACTCTTATAGGTCACCCTATGTTCCTGTCTCTTCTGAAAGAAAGTATTCACAATAGCCATTTCCAATCTCTTCGCAAAGTCAACCACCATTTGTCCTTCAGCGTTCCTCATCTGGAGTCCAAACTTGCCCATCACCTCCTCATCATCTTTGTTTCCTGCGCCAACATGTCCATTGAAGTCTCCCTCTCACTTCTCGGAATATTCTGTATGACTTTATCAAAGTCCAACCAAAAATTGTCCTCCGCGAGGTCACATCCGACTTGTGGGGCATACCCACAAACAACCTTTAACATAACATCTTCAATGTCTAGCTTCAGACTCATCATTCTATCTGATACTCTTTTTACTTCTAAGACATTCTTAACAAACTCCTCTTTTAAGATAACCCAAACTCCATTTCTCTTTCTGTCTTCACCATGATAGAACAACTTAAACCCTGACCCTAAGCTTCTAGCCTTGCTCCCTTTCCACCTGGTCTCCTGGACGCACAGTATGTCGACCTTCCTTCTTTTCATCATGTCAACCAGCTCTCTACCTTTACCTGTCATTGTTCCTACATTCAAAGTTCCTACTCTTAGTTCTATAGTCTTGGCGTTCCTTTTCTCTCGTTTCCTCCGGGAACACCTCCCTGCTCTCCTTCGACCAACAGTCGTCCATTTTCCACCGGTACCCTGAAGGTCAACAGTACCAATGGCGGGCGTTGTTAACCCGGGCCTCGACCGACCTGGAATGGGATTCAATGGTTTGATTCGCATATTTGTTTTGGCATTTTTTTTTATGTCGGATGCCCTTCCTGACACAACCCTCTGTATTTACCCGGGCTTGGGACCGGCACAATAAGTCACTGGCTTGTGCCCCCCTGTGGCTACATTAGTCTATTTCTCCAGTTCCTTGAATAAAATTAATTAACATATTCATATAAATATATTTCTATATTTGGCCCAGTAGTTGAGTGGTTAGCACGCCGACTTCACAGTGCAGAGGTCGTGAGTTAAAATCTAGCTCCGTCAACCATGAGTGGAGTTTGCATGTTCTCCCCGGGCCCGCGTGGGTTTTCTGGTTTCACATGCATAGCAGGCTGATTGAACACTCTAAATTGTCCCTAGGTGAGTGAGGCGGATGGTTGTTTGTCTCTGTGTGTCCTGCGATTGGATGGCAACAAATTAAGGGTTTCCCCCGCCTAGTGTCCGAAGTGGGATAGGCTCCAGCACAACCCGCGACTCTCATCAGATTGAAGCCGTCTGGAAGATGAATGAATATTTATATTTTCTTCACAATTTCTACGCATTATTATTTTTATTTAGCCCCACCAATAGTGGGGCTGCTCTATAGTGCCCTGTATTGACCAGCTGACATGAAGAAGAACAAACTTTCTTATGCCTCGTTCAGCATACCCAATGAGCAGCTTTGTCATCATGCTGTAATTGTCTTTGATTCCCTGAGGTTGCAGTAAAGTAGATGAGTATGAAGTTTACATCTCCAAGCTCGCTCAATACTGCATGGGCATGGGAATGAGGTACAGCGTATGATGTTTGTTTCGTTTGTTAAATCATAGGAAATACGCTGCCCTTGAAATTAATAAACAACTTCAGAGGAAACTCCCATGTGACTGAATGGAGAGATTGTCACGGTTTGCGAGGTGGTGATGGCGGGTGCGGATCCAAAAAAGCAGGCAGGAGGGAGCAGGAGGTTGTTTGACAAATTGTATTAAAATAAAGGTCAGCAGGAACAAAATGTAAAACATCAAAATCATCTGAACGGAAAAAATACAAAGTATCAAAAGAAGACCAAAAGTAAAAGTCCGCCAAGGTTAAACAAACACATGCACAGCATACACAATGCATGCAACAAACAATGCAGCAAACAATGAACCGACACCGGATGGTCGTGCCGGGTGTCCTTTTAAGTGTCAGTGATTAAAACGACCAACACCTGCGAAGCTGCATGCAGGGCTGACGTCGCTACCCGTTGGTCGCCAATCTGATCGGGACGACCAGCACCTGTGCAGGTGCAGGCGGGGCCGACACGACCCCCGTTGGTCGCCAACCAGATCATGACAGATGCACTGATGCTTTTGTTGACACGACGACCATCACCAGTCATGGTTAAATCAGTTTGAGTTTGCATGTTGAGTGGGATACACCACTTTGTGCTAATCTTGGGTCAATGAGTTCCAAAAACTCCGGCCGTGTTGCCAGTCTTGGACCAAGTGAAGCATGAACTGAGTATGTCATTGTGCCCATGAATGACACCCACACACAAAAAGCCTCAACTCAGCCGGTTGGGGGTTGTTGCAATACTGGTTCTGGTAAAGCACTCTTCTTTCAATGAGCAGACTCAAGTCTCAACTTTTGCGCAGTTGGTGTCTAAGTGAGAAAGAAGTTCCCTTGCCTATTATACAGGATAAAAAAATGCTGTTAAAAAATATATATTATAAATAATTTTTTTAAAGAAATTTCAAGTAAACAAGATGGATTGCTTTCTCTTTGAAACCTGTGTTTCAAAGCAGCACCCAACTTTAAAAAATAGTTTATGTGTCCTGCGTCAGTAATGAGGAAAAAAATGCACCAACAAAGTTCTGTTTTCTGAATTGATCTGTTTTTCAACAACCACTGATACCCCTGCATACTCGTCCACACCCACAAAATCTCTAGAACAGGACGTAAAACAGAAACAGTCCGTGACATCTGGGTTTTATCCTGGTCTGGTGTTATTGCAAGGCAACTTAACACGAAATACGGGTTGGTGGAGGTGGTCGCACAGATGTGCCGCATGTCTGCACAGTGTAACACCATTAACACCCACACCTATGTCTGTTTCATTCTTTGGGATTGCTCTTTCGAGACAACAGAACATAAATTCAAACGTAAACAATGCAGTTTCATGTGCCAATATGACCGATTCATGCTACAAATGTGCACGTCTGCACCAAGTTAAGATTGAAAACAAGAAGAAGCTGTAGTGTCCATGAACAAGATTACCTCTCATCTCCTGTCAATTCCAAGCCACCTCCCTTCTCATTGTTGGTCCCTAGAGCCATGCATCCATCCAGCTGCCAGACTGTCCAACAGCACTGAACTCTCCGCTGAACAATGTGGGGGTGTGAAAAACAAACCATACTTAATGAAGATCATGCCCCAAAACTGCTGAAAAACAATCCACATTAGAGCCACAAGACGCAACAATCAGAATCAGAAAACATTTGTCCCACAATGGGGAAATTTGCAGTCCACAGCAGCAATTTGAAAGGGGTGGGGGGTGAAAGGAAAGAAAACAGGATATTCTAAGCATAGCAAAATAAAAATGTCAACTGTATGCTGTAAATGTGCAAATCCGTTTCATAAAAAACTGTACATAGTGCAAGTATCAAGAAAGGCATATTGATATATGTAGCTGTATTGCATCAACCCATATTTACAAGTGTCCAGTTATTTTATTTTATTTTATTTTATTTTATTTTATTTTATTTTATTTTATTTTATTTTATTTTATTTTTCACATGTGATCATTGAGAATTGCGCAGCCTGACGGTACCTCTCCTTCTTGCAGCGCGGGTGTCTCTCGCTGAAGGAGCTACCCAGTGCTGTCAGGGTGGGCAGTTGTTTTTTTGTTTTCTTCATTGGCTCAGAGGCAGGTAAGTCTCCTGCTTTGGAGGGAGGGAGACTCCAAAAGAAAACATTGACCACAGCTTCTTGAAATCTATTGTGCTCATACCTTGGAGACTTTCCGTTGAGTGTGTATGGAAATAAATTTGAATATTTACTCTGCAACTCAATTTACTGTGAGGGAAGTTAAATTTTGTTCCCATGATCCTTAAATATTAAGATATGGGCTACTGTGCTTGTGGTAAATTATACATGTTAGTCTGTAGCCCTACTCATAGAGTCTGCTAACACCCTGATGGAGGAGAACATCTTTGTTGAGCGGTTTCATGTGAGGAAGAGATTTTATGACAAGTCTGATTGCCAATTTTACGGCAAGGCCTTTGCGAGGCTGAAGTTTGAAATACTGGCCAAGTGGCTTGGCGACGAAAGTGTCCTACATTCACATCCAAGCTTTTACGCATGCGCACTCATGTGCATACACACACACACACATACACACACGCACGCACGCATGCACACACACACACACACACACACACACGCACAAACGCACACGCACGCATGCACACACACATACCCATGCACACGCATGCACACGCACACACACACACACACACACACACACACACACACACACACACACACACACACACACACACACACACACACACACACACACACACACACACACACACACACACACACAAACAAAGCTCAGTGGTGTTTGTTACACTTCTGAATATGATTGGAGTGAATCAATTAATTTTTGAAATTTTACATACATCATCCAGTAGCGCAGGCAAAAAAATCTGTAACATCGTTTTATCTGATCAATCTTAACACACAAATGAAAATCACAGTAAAACAAAACTAAGAATGAAGATTTCCATGTCCATTGTACATTCTTCTTTTCATCCTCTTCTCCGGCCAAGATTTCTAATTTACTGTACTTCCAAGTTGATGATTGATCTTCTACAAAGGTAGATTTCAACTTGCAAATATTTGTGGCACGCTGACTACTGTCCAGAGAGATTTTGCGGTCAATAAGCAACACCAATTTCAAAATGTGACATGTTACTTTCAACAAGCACGGTGGTGCAGGGACATGCCAGTTACCATTGCCTGAAAAGGTATGACTGTCTCAGTCGTTGCAGTGCAACGACAACCAAGCCTGCTGGACATGGTTCTCCATATAGAGTCTGTGTGCAACAAAAGGCCAACCCAAAGATTGTTTCAAATGCTTTTAAGATGCGGCTGTTTTGCTTGGTGGAACACTGCTTTCTTCCAGGTTTTCTGCTATAAATTACTTCAAAAGGTTTGCCTTAAAAGTTGATTTTTAATCATTGTCCGATAATGTCCTCCATGACACCCTTCAGTTTGCATAATAGTTTCCAAACTGCACGAATAACCTTGGCACATTGCATAACAATTAATGCACTCCCACCTAGCCAAAGTGGTCACTAATGATTTAAATACTGTTGTGACTCCTACCTATCTAGCCCAGTGGCGGTCCGTGCATTTCACACCTAGGCCTTCAGTGAAGTCCTACTTAGTCCGACTTGAACAAATCTTCTTTTCCTTTCGGCTTTTCCCTTCAACGGGTCGCCACAGCGAATCAGTAACCTCCATCTTCAGAGGTATGATAACAAATATCCCTCGTAATACCATAATTTATGACACAACGGCTGGAGATATCATTTACAAAAGCACACGCACGCAGTACTGGGCGTAGCATCACCTTAATCGTCTACAACACAGGCTATTTTCCGGAGCAGTTACACATCAATAAATCTGCATCAGCAATTAGAACTTATCACTATACGTGATACTGCAAACACTTAAAAATAAAAGGAAATTTAAAATCATTTGTCCACAAAGTTTTATGAAGTCCACCAAGAATATGCAATCTTTAACAAGATTTTACGCTAAATTACAAAATGTCAGTATAATCAGAATCAGAATCAGAATCAGAATCATCTTTATTGCCAAGTATGTAGAACACACAAGGAATTTGTTTCCGGTAGAACACACTGCGCTAGTATCGTTGTCAAAAAAAACTGCTAAGTGGCACTATACAGTTCCATTTTGGCTACTGTTGAAAGAGTTCAAAGAGTTAATAGCTTGGGGGAAGAAGCTGTTTAAATGTCTGCTGGATTTGGTGCGCATGGATCGGTAGCGCCTGCCTGAGGGGAGTAGCTGGAAAAGGTGGTGGGCAGGGTGCGGAGGGTCCAGTAGGATTTTCCGCGCCCTAGTTTGGATTCTTGCAGTGTGCAAGTCCTCGAGAGTGGGTAGGGCGGTGCCAATGATTTTTTCCGCCGTCCTAACTGTCCGTTGAAGTCGGATTTTGTGCATTTTTGTGGCGGCCTCGAACCAAACGGTGATGGAAGAACACAGGATGGATTCGATGACAGCCGTGTAGAAATGTTTCAGCACCTCCTGTGGCAGGCCATTCTTCTTTAGCAGCCTCAGGAAGTACATTCTCTGTTGGGCCTTTTTCAGGATAGAGTTGGTGTTGACCTCCCACTTCATGTCCTGGGAGACTGTGATTCCCAGGAACTTGAAGGTCTCAACGGTTGACACCAGGCAGTTGGATAGTGTGAGGGGTAGCTGTGGTGATGGATGTTTCCTGAAGTCCACCATCATCTCAACTGTCTTGAGCGTGTTCAGCTCCAGGTTGTGACGGCTGCACCAGAGCTCCAGCTGCTCCACTTGTTGTCGGTACGCAGACTCGTCGCCGTCTTTGATGAGACCGATGACCGTGGTGTCGTCTGCGAACTTTATGAATTTGACAGCTGGGTGCGTTGAGGTGCAGTCGTTTGTGTAGAGAGAGAAGATCAATGGAGAGAGGACGCATCCCTGCGGGGCTCCAGTGCTCGTGGTTCGTGTTGTGGATGATATATTTCCCAGTCTGACCTGTTGTGTCCGTCCTGTCAGGAAGCTGAGGGTCCACTGGCAGATCGTGGGGGACACACCAAGCTGGAGAAGTTTGGGGATGAGGAGTTCTGGGATGATGGTATTGAACGCAGAGCTGTAGTCCACAAACAGGATCCTTGCGTAGGTTCCTGTGTTGTCAAGGTGGTCGAGGATGTGATGCAGTCCAATGTTGACTGCATCCTCCACAGACCTGTTTGCCTGGTAGGCAAACTGAAGAGGATCTAGCAGAGGTCCGGTGATGTTCTTTAGGTGGTTCAGCACGAGGCGTTCAAAGGACTTCATGACCACAGACATCAGAGCGACAGTTCTATAGTCGTTCAATCCCGAGGGTGCTGGTTTCTTTGGAACTGGGACGATAGTAGACTGTTTGAAGTAGGATGGGACTTCACACTGCTCCAGGGATCTGTTGAAGATAAATATAAGAAAAACAACAAGACATTCACAATACGAACTATTTGTTGAAAATAAAAGTAAACAAATCTTTTTCATTTGTTCTTGAGAATAGGCTTACCTACATGTGACAGCGAGTTGTCCTCTCCTTCAGCCATTGTGGGTTAAAAAAGCGAGTAGATATACTTGGTTTTTCTGCGAAAGTTTCCGGGTCTGATCTGTTGTCATCTTGGTTGATTTGCATAGCGCTGCTGAGGTAAAGTGAGTATCCAATCACAGGACGCGTACGTCATGTTCAACGCGAGGCCCTCTAGCTGGCCTTACTGTGCCAACTCGTGATCTGATTGGCTATTGCAACTGTATATCAACTACATGTGCCCGTTCATGTACAGCGCGACGCCCTCACTGTTGATTCTGAAGGCGTCGGTCAGATTTCATACAGCCTGGCGACACAAACTAGCTGAATTCTGATTGGATTAAACGCTTTGATCCCTCCTCTTTCATCTAGAACTGCTTCATGTCATCACAAAGAGGGTACAGCAAGTCCTGAAGAATGAATGTCTCTCTGTGTCTTTGTTTTGTCATAGTGTCTCTATGCTGTCATATTATTTGTTATTTAGTTTTTTTTGTTATTTTGACTTCAAGACGGCGCCGCGAGAGTGGCTGCCTTTCCAGCAGCTCATGTATTTTGTTTTTCTACTTTCATTCCTTTCATCACTTTGCTGCTGTGAAATGTAAATTTCTCCATTGTGAGACTAATAAAGGCATATCCAATCCAATCCAATCCAATCCAAAACTCTGACCTAAAACTACAACACTGAAAGGAGCATAACCAAATGGTTATAATATAACATCAAGAAAACAGTATGTAGAATAATTATATATATATATATATATATATATATATATATATATATATATATATATATATATATATATATATATATATATATATATATATATATATATATATATATATATATATATATATATATATATTTAGAAAAAAATACTTTTTTAATGAAATTGACTTTTATTATAATTATGATAATGATGTCTGATTATGTTAGGCCAGCAGAGAAGGCCTTGCTGGCCCTGACGGTCCACCACTGATCTAGCCAGCAAGTTAGCTGGATAGGTATCATATGGAATTATGAGAAATGTATCCATTAAATATGTCCGATATTATTATATACTGACTTAACAATGCTCAACTGAGTATAATTGTTGCTCTATTTTTAGTGAGGAAAAATATAGTGTAACAAATCATTCACTTTCTGCAGTGGTATCTGTCCTTCATAATTACTATGAACTATGACAGCAGATCTCGGCAACTGAAAGAAAGCATGAACCTAAACGGTTTGTTACAAAGAAAGCGTCGATCACAATTATCGATCACAATTATATTGAACGGCATGACACCGTCCCATAAGCAGTCATTCTCAATGTTGTTTTAATAGACACATAAGATAAATGATCAATGCCTTAAACTTAACTATTTGCCTTCACCGTGCCATTTTTCTGTATGAAAAGACTGTGGCTAGAAAGGCAAACTAGTGTTGAAGATGAAGGAGATAGTATGGGAAAGTATTCCAGACAAATTGTAAAAAGATGTAGCATCTGGTCATGATTCCAGGGTAGGGCTTTTCTTTTATTGATATGATATGTCTCCCCAAGGTTAAATAAGCATAAATATCTTCTGACATGAACACAATCAGTTCCAGTAATGCAGGTCAACCATTGATTTATTCATTTTTTTCAAAAACTAAAAAACTGAACTGGGAATAATGGATAGATGAAACATCAACCGCTCCCTCGATCATATCACCATCATCATCACACCTTTTTTTAATTGTATGGGCAACAAGATGAAAATGTTAATATATTATTATCAATAGCCACACAAGTGTAGAAATTCTCTAGTATTTATTGTTCAGTTCAAATTCTTGTTTCTCATCTGGTTCGGTGTTCAACGAAGTTCCGTGATAAAAATATCATCGAGGACGATAGATGGTGAATAACAAAACTACTTTATTCGAGTGAAACAAAAATAGAGAGAACATCTCTCGTTGGAGCAGGAAGAGAAGGTAGGAGCACACAAAACAAAGAGCACAAAGAAAGAGACAGGACCTCCCGCTCGTACTAGTTTTGAACGTCCACAGCAGCGATCTGTTGTCCAATCAGCTACGGACAACTCAGTGTTGGGAGAACATAGACTGAAACTTGATACTCGTTACATCCTGCTTTCAAAACTATTCAACTAATGAGTTTATTATTCCATGTAGTCTAAATTAAACATGCAATAACATAATATGTACTAAGCTAAACATGGAATAACATAATATGTTTACTAATCTAAGCATGAAATAACGTAATATGTTTACTAATGTGCATAAGCACTCTATCATTTATTCACACAATTCAAAAGCTCTTGACTAACTTTATTTTTCAATAGAGGGAAGAATAACAGTGAGACTGCATTGCTATCAATTAGGGGACACACGTGTTAATATTAGAGTTGACGTCAACTATAATCCAATCCAATGCATACAATAAAATGCATCTTTATTTCATCTATCACATCATCTTTTGTTAAATCCAATTATTACTACTTCATCTCGATCATCTTCAGTCTTTTAAATTTGCTATGATGACTCAGCTGAATTGCTCACAAGCTGGCATGACATGTTGACTTAAACACAATTGTAATAAGGATATCCTCCAATATGTGATGAAGTGGCAATACAAAATGACGGCTACACTGGCCAATCGACATTATCATCTGTCATAGTAGGTAGTGTTGTGTTTTAGATTGACATTTCTACACTTTATGACAACACTGCAATTTGGTGGTGGAAGAAGTATGGTAAATTATTTAAGACTAGTTCAATGTTTGTAACATCGATAAGCCTAATGCAGATCCCTTCAGATGAACCCCGCGATGATTCTCAACAAAATTCCATATTTTCAGATGTTTAATTTATTTTATACATCCTCCATCATGTGTCATTTCTGGATTTAAATATCAGATTAGGTGTTTCGTTCCTGATAAAACCATTTCACAAAACAAAATAATATACTGTAGGTTGGAATTGAAAAGCCGTACTTTATAATGCAAGTGGAGAATAATGTCCTATCAGATGACAACTTCAATCTTCAAGCGTTGTTCATTGTAGAATTTTGCTACTTTGCTTGCTGCTTTCATTAACCTTGTGATGCTAAAGTTTGCAATGATAGTTACCAAACAGTTACCCAAAAACAATTTGGTTTTCGTTTCTTGCTCAAGGATCAACTACATAACCTTGTGCTAAAATGGTGAGAACACGATTAAGTGTGGTTATAGTATTTTACTTCTGAAGGAAGTAGAAATAATGCATACGGTTTTGAGACAGACCGATGACCATCTGCATGTTAAATCTACTTGATCCATGCATTTGCGAGGCACCGTTTTATTGTCAGGTTCTCCTAATCACTATGGGGATGATGACGCCTGAAAAGGAGCTGAATATGTCAATAATATATTTCTTATGAGTACTACTTACTGGCTCTTTTTGTTTTAATTTGAGTACAAGTTTTGACACGCTCGACACAATTTTGCACCTCCTAAACAGTTAATATATCTGTATTTTGTATTCTGCATTTCTGATGACATTTATTGAGGAAAACATGATACTTATGGAATAAATTAATGGCCTTCATAGACAGAGATTGAACTAAATGTGTCACAGGCAAATGTTGCTCCCTATAATAACAAAGTGAGTAACTGGAAACAAATATTTTCCCACCCTGACAACATTGTGGGGAATATAGTACTTAAAGTCATTCCCCTCACTTCTTCCTCAAAATGAGGTCACCCGTGATTCTGTCACGGTTTGCGAGGTGGTGATGGCGGGTTCGGATCCCAAAAAGCAGGCAGGGGGGAGCAGGAGGTTGTTTGACAAATTGTATTAAAATAAAGTCAGCAGGAACAAAATGTAAAACATCAAAATCATCTGAATGGAAAAAATACAAAGTAGCAAAAGAAGACCAAAAGTAAAAGTCCGCCAAGGTTAAACAAACACATACACAATGCATGCAGCAACCAAGCAGCAAACAAACAATGAACCGGCACCGGATGATCGTGACGGGTGTCCTTTTAAGTGTCAATGATTAAACGACCAGCACCTGCGAGGCTGCAGGTCGCTACGCGCTGGTCGCTAATCTGATCGGGATGACCAGCACCTGTGCAGGTGTAGGCGGGGCAGACAGCGCCCCCCGTTGGTCGCCAACCAGATCATGACAGATTCAAGAAAGCCGTGTGATGACTGGATTTTTATCATCAGGGCTTTTGTTTTGATGTGACCAAAAATAATATGGAAATGTATGTTGGAAAGGGCTTCTCTTGTCACTTTTCCTAAACAAATACCACAACTAGTACAATTTAACATTGTTCTTTGCAGTGACACAAATGCCCTCTGACCAATGAGTAATAAAAAAGGATGACAATGTACTGTTGTCGAGGCACACTTTGAATGGGTTAATAATAATTTCGTTGTGGTTCTGTTGATTTCTTGCAGTTTCAGCAACCATCATCCTTTCTTCTCTCCAAAACTGATGTTCATGTCATCTTTTTGCTTATTTTTCATGTCATATTTAAAGATGACTAGACAACTTGTATTGTGCTTCTCCCAATCTTTCCATTTCATTATTTCATCATTTCATTAAAACAAATCCGCCAAAATAACACTTGCATGTAACACTTGCGGTAAGTGGATAATTATTAAATATGTACTCCACGACATTTCATCTGTGCTGTATGTTGCACATACAGTACATTTGACAATAAAGTTGTACTTCACTTTACTTCACGCTAAAAAATGTATCTCAAGTTATAATGTTTCTGGCCCTTGATAAGTTTCAAACATTGTGTTTCTTCATTTGTCTTGACTGAATGGGGACGCCATAATGTACACAGTATGTGGCTGGACAGACCCTATCTGTGAAATAACATAGTTTTCAGGGAAAAGGCTGTTGTGATTGACTGGCCATCAGTTCAGGGTGCCATCCGCTTACTGTCTGTACACAGCTAGTGTGAGCTTCAGCACGCCCACAACCCTCGTGAGGATAAGTGGATAATGAATGGATGGGTCTGTATGATGCTACATATTGTATCGGTATTCTGCCAGCATAACTTTTGGAACGTTGGCATAACTAATCTACACTTGTCTGCTATGTCTACAACATACTGACCTGGTCAGTGGCACTTTGTCAGCATCTCGACTGTAGCTCCAAATGAGTCTCAAAACACACACAGTTGATTTAAAAAAAAAAATATTTTGTGGTCCTGTTCAATTTGTCGCCAGATAGTTTTCTTACTTGCTTCGCATGAGTAATTAGGACATGCCAAACAAACGTTGCTGCTGTGAAATGTAAATTTCTCCATTGTGAGACTAATAAAGGCATATCCAATCCAATCCAATCCAATCCAAACAACAGCATTAGTAATAGAATGGGCCAAGTGGAATTAAAAAAGCTAAGAGCGCCACCACATCCCCATTTTTGATTCCGTCTTCCTATCTATATCCAACTATATACTGTGGACTGATCACCCTCACGGGTCTCACAAAGAGACGACATTTCAAAGTAACACTCCCAATGAAGGAACATTTCCTCAATTAATCGGAACTTTCTTTTTTTTACACCAATGTAAGACGATACCTGGAGAACCCCTATGCATTTACTGTAAAATAAAACATTAAAATCTGACACAGGAACACAAGTTCTACATCTATTATGTTCTGAAATGTTTATTATTTCTTACTATGCTGAGAAACTGGTCAAAGAGCACAATATTTTACACACAGCCTCCATAAAAAAGTCAACATTTTGTATCGTATTGTCACTGCCTCCCTTTTTACTTTATATAATGAGCTGAGGGTGAATTACACACTGATGGTGAAAACCAGCAACGTGGGGTGATTTCAGCTCACACAGGAAGGGGAGGGGAAGGGTTTCAATCAATGAGACGGCAGAGAAAGACGGGAGTTGAGCTGCTGCTATTCTGCACGTAGACCACAAGGGAAGGGGAGGGGGACGAGGAAGGGGTATACCAGCCAGGGCTCTGGTTGGCAGAGCTATGGTGGGGTGAAGTCTCACATGGCTCACAGCAGATCACGTCACAGGAGAACATGAATAGTCATTTTCCTTACTGCTCAACATTATTAGGGTCGCGGATGAGCTCAAGGCTTTACCAGCTGACTTTGGAAAAAGGTGGTGTATAAACTGAGCCGGTTGCCATCAAATCACAGAAAGATAGCATAATAATGTGAGAAAACACAATTCGAACACCAGGTGACCATACAAAGTCCAGAAGCAGACATGCTTACCGCTCGCCCGGAGCCAAGCAATTAACCACTCTGATGTATTCAAGGAAGCAGCCTGTACCACAACAATTCACCAGGGCGTAGGTTAACTGAAACATGACTGATACGGCATATATATGCTGTAAATCCCGTCCTCACTGCCACCATGACATTCAGACCAGCTGGTATTAAATTTTTTACAATTGCTTCAATCAGAATTGTCACAGCTTCTCATGTGACAAAAATTCCTCTAATTGTTTCTGCAACCAAACCTCTTTATTTAAAGGACAACCAACGTCACTTTTTTGTTTCCTAACTGACATCAGAAAAACATTTTATAGCATCTAAAATACCCAAAACACACAGTATGATATTTTTAGTCAAATGCAAAACACCAATAAAAATGACTTAAAGTTTCTAAAAAGTACTTCAATTTGAAACCAGAAGTGGCCAGTTTCAGAAGGTCCCGCCCCCATGTTTGTGGTGTCACGGCAAGACGTCTTGCCGTGCTCGAGAATCAAAACAATGGCTTCAGATTCGGAGAATATGTTGTCTTGTCACTCATCCAGTTATGAATATGATTCAAATAGTTCTGAAGAAGAAAGCATGCATGTTTGCAATTGTTTAAAGAATTTATTCCGTGTCATTTTGAGGCATCAGGGATGGGAAATGTCACACCTAAAAAAGGCAGAAAATGGCGCCAAAGCCGTGTACGGAATTAATCAACCTGTTTCCACAGGCTGATTAATACCTTACATGGAGCTTTGTCGCCCTCTTCTGCCCACTTCTGACACAGACGTTTTCAGACCAAAGTACAGCAAAACGCATTGACGTGATGGAAGGACTGCTACAATGTGTCCTTTTTTTCGGCCAGGGGCGTTCCTTCAGTGATGAAGGGTGAGGACTCGTCACCAATTCAAAAACAAGACTTCCGGAATATTCACCGCGAGTCTTAAAACGTAAAAATAGCTATATGCCACCAGGCTGGCTATATGCCTCGTTTGGAACGTGACAGATCTAAACAAGAAGGACCATCTCGAGTCTTTATTCTACTGAATGCATCGCAAACACGCTGTGGAGTTCAACAGCGTTGCCGGCTGTCGCGGTGGCAGCCGCAGATAATGAAAATAGCTATATGCGGTGGAATCTTTGTAAAATACGCTGAACAGAAGTTATTTGAAGCCATTTTACATATTATGGACACAACTTGTCCGGAGACGTTGGTTGTCCTTTAAATGTCAAAGACCACAGCCAGGCCACATCACTGATTTAAACTCATGTATGTTGGCCTCAAATGACTGCTAGGGCTCGTTATAGACTCAACACAGTAAACTCGGAGAGAAATTCTAGATTTGGGCAACCTGTTACTTCAATAATAGAACTGTGTACAGTACTATTAATTTAAATGCAGCACACTACACAGTTGAAAGCTGACTCTCTCAAAGAACCATATTAGGGAGAATGGAATTTGGACATTATTATTATTATTATTATTATTATTATTATTATTATTATTATTATTATTATTATTATTATTATTTCTGTGTAAGCTCTCAGTCGTACAGGAGTGGTCCATCGATGAAAAGGTTTCTTCAGCCGTCATCTGTACTTCTTTGAAGGTGTCGGACGTTTTGCTTCTTATCCAAGATGCCTCGTCAGTGAACTAAAGTCTTACTAGTAGTTTTGGCCCTATATATATCCCTACTGTTCAGATGTGGCGGTGCCGGACACTGCTATGATTGGTCTCTGCTCTCAGGTTGGGGGTAGCAGAGGACTACTCCCTGCGGCTCCACTGATTACTTCTATTGTCCTGACTGATTACTTATATTGTCCTGCCTGCCACGTCTGGACAGTAGGGATGCATATAGGGCCAAAACTACCTGTAAGACTTTAGTTCGCTGACGAAGCATCTTGGATAAGAAGCGAAACGTCCGACACCTTCAAAGTACAGATGACGGCTGAAGAAACCTTTTCATCAATATTGTTATTATTATTATTATTCGTCTGTGTAAGCTCTCAGTTGTACAGGAGTGGTCCATCGATGAGAAGGTTTCTTCAGACGTCATCTGTACAAATTTGAAGGTTTCGGACGTTTCGCCTCCTATCCAAGACGCTTCGTCAGCGAACTAAAGTCTGACTGGTCGTATCGGCCCTATTTATATATCACTAATGTCCAGCCATGGCGGCGCCGGACACAGCTATGATAGGTCCCTACTCTCGGGGTGGGGGGAGCAGAGGACCACTCCCTGTGGCCCCACTGATTGTTCCTACATTCCTAACTAACGACTGGCCCATTTCCCCCACTCCCACCGGTATCACCTCATCAGCATTACGAATGTTGCCTAACCTGTTTTGCCTAAGCAGGCTATTGTATGAACGATCCAAATTGAACCTCACCCCACCAGACCGGTTTATTGAAGGATTTTGTTGTTTTATAAGAATCGCTTCTTTTACCCCCCTTTCAAACCATCTATGTTCTTTCGCTAAGATTTTAACCTCATTGTCGTCAAATGAGTGGTTGCTAGCTTTTAGCATGTACTGCCGATTGAGGCCCACTTGTATTATCCCTGCGATGTTGATAAAGTCTTTTTTTGAGAATTTGTTGAGTCTCCCCAATGTACTGTTCTTTACAATTTTCATTCTTACAATGTATGGAATAAACTACATTACTTTGTTTTTCATTTGGTAGCCTATCTTTTGGATGCACTAATTTTTGCCTTAACGTGTTTATCGGTTTGAAATAAGTAGGAATTTTGTGTTGCCAAAGGACTCTTTGTAATTTTTCAGAAACTCCTGCAATGTAAGGTACTGCTACTCCTCTCCTTTTTGTATCTTGAGAATTTTTGGTTTCATTCCCTATTCCTTCTTTCTGACATTTGTTGAATGACCACTGCGGGTACCCACAGTTAGTGAGTGCTCGCCTGATATGTTTTGACTCCTTTTCTCTACCTTCAATGCTAGTTGGTATTAGTTTAGCCCTATGTTGGAGGGTTCTGATAACGCCTAATTTGTGTTGTAAAGGGTGGTTAGAGTCAAACAGTAGGTATTGGACAGTGTGCGTAGCCTTCCTAAAGACTTCTGTTTTTAGCGCTCTGTCCTCTTTTATAATTACTTTACAATCCAAGAAGGCTAGTTGGTTCTCTTTAATGTCCTCACGAGTAAATTTAATGTTGATGTCTACAGAGTTGAGGTGATCTGTGAAGGATTGAATTTCTTGTTTTTTAATTATGACAAAAGTATCGTCCACATATCTAAACCAGTGTCTAGGTTTTGTCCCCGGGAAGGATGTGAGGGCCTGTTTCTCCATCTCTTCCATGTACAGATTAGCCACTATGGGTGAAACTGGTGAGCCCATAGCACAACCATGAATTTGTTTATAAAATTTCTCCCGAAATTGAAAATACGTAGTGTTAAGGCAGATTTCCAATAATTTGCAGATGTGACCTGAGAGTAGGAACCTATCATAGCTGTGTCCGGAGCCGCCATGGCTGGATATAAATAGGGCCGATACGATCAGTCAGACTTTAGTTCGCTGACGAAGCCTCTTGGATAGGAGGCGAAACGTCCGAAACCTTCAAATTTGTACAGATGACGGTTGAAGAAACCATCTCATCGATATTATTATTATTATTATTATTATTATTATTATTATTATTATTATTATTATTATTATTATTATTATTATTATTATATCATATAATGGGGTCTTATGGGCCCGTGCCCACTTTCCAAATGACCAAGTATCTTATCGTATATACCCCTCACCCAAGTGTGTGTATGTGTGCGTGTGTGCGTGTGTGTGTATATGTGTGTGTATGTGTGTCTGTGTGTGTCTGTGTGTGATATGATTAATATTATATCAGCGTTTACTTCGAGTAAACAACAATCATGGTATGATTATGTCCTGTTATTATCACTTTATCCGTGCACCGAGGTGATTCTGGAGCATCTGAAAATAGTCACAGTCTTGGGATCACCAGGTGTGGAGAAGCTTGCTAATCTTGGGAACTGAACTCAAATCTTGAAGATGTGCTTAAAATGTGTTGTATGTCTTTCACTTATGAGGAGATTGTAGAGCCCTAGCTACCTCAGATTTAATCTTGTTACTCGTGTCAATAGTCATCAACTCCTCTCTGAATCATTGCATCTCAATTTTTCCATGTCCTGTATTGCTGTTTGTTTTTGGTTTTTGTTTTTACCTTGCACTTGCCATTTGGTGTTGGATTTAAAACATTGTTAAGTCGCATTTCACCACTATTCCTATTGTTGCACGAGATACATAATCACATAAGCCGAAAGAAGTGTATTTGTTTTTTTCCAGCTCTGGCCTAAATTTGCAAAGTTTGCATGTTCTCCCTATCCCTATGTGTCTTTTCTCCGGGTCCACCAGTTTCGTCCCACATTCCACAAACATATATGGCAGCTTAATGGAACACTCGAAATTGTCCCAAGGTGTCACTGTGAGTGCAAATTACCTTCTGTGCGCCCGGCAATTGCCTGGCAACCAGTTCAGGGTGTATCCCTTGACCCTTGAGAGGATAAGCGTTATCAGAAATGGGATGGATGGATAGATTTTGTTTAAACTGTTCTTTTTTTCCTTCTGTCCCCAACACAGCTAATATCTGCTCCGACTATATATCCGACGTGTGGCCCAACCCGCCACCTCGCCGCGCAGCAGAACGAACTATCTCAAAGAGAAGGCGGCGCCGACTGTTAGCCCGACGTCGCGTTTGTGTCGCGGCGATCCCACCCACTTGAGCGGCCCGGTAGTCGAGTGGTTAGCACACCGGCTTCACAGTGTAGAGGTCGCCGGTTCATGTCCCGGTCCGGCCTCCCTGTGTGGAGTTTGCATGTTCTCCCCGGACCCACGTGGGTTTTCTCCGGGTCCTCAGGTTTCCTCCCACACTCCAAAAACATGCATGGCAGGCAGATTGACCACTCCAAATTGTCCCTAGGTGTGAGTGTGAGAGTGACTGTTGTACGTCTTTGTGTGCCCTGCGATTAGCTGGCAACCAATTCAGGGTGTCCCCCGCCTCGTGCCCGAAGACAGCTGAGATAGGCTCCAGAAACCCCCGCAACCCCAATGAGGAATAACTGGTACGAAAAATGAGATATATATATATATATATATATATATATATATATATATATATATATATATATATATATATATAATAATATATATAAACACATTAGTTGTATATACATAAACACGTTAGTTGACCTCTTGAATGGAAAGACGTAGCGTTTAATTCCATTCAATAATTATTTAAGGATTCAAGTTCTTATCAAAATGCAGACGCCAATATTGGTTCACCCTAGAAGTCAGAACTTAGTACTTGGTCATTTGGTAAGTGGGTGTTCCTTCAGAAAAAAAGGAACACACGTGTGTGTCTGTGTGTGTCACAACCCCCCTCCCCCCTCGTTTTCTCCCCAAGGTTTCACCAGCCCTTAAAACAACAGATCTACGTGGGAGTCTTAATCGGAATCAGATGGAGAAATTTTTCCTTCAGACTTTGCCCCTGTTATTTCCTGCTAACAAATGATGCTGTCCCCGCTGTCTCCATTTTTGGAGTCCAACATTCAGTACAAAGTTTTGCTTGGAGGTGGAATCCCCAAATACTGTAGAATTCATAATACTCTAAATACTCGAATCTTGTAAATTAAATGGTCAGTAAGTCAGATCGTGCTATTGTTAATTGGTCAAAGTAGCGTTTCATGCCAGTCTATGCTATTAAGTATCTGACTTCATATAAGTGGACAGTCCATCAAGTCAAAAACCCATATGCAGCAATTTGAGACTGAGCCCGGTCCAATTGACAAGATCCCAAAGCTGTGGTTTATGGGAGACATACTTGTGACTCAACATGGCATATTTTTTTTTGCCCCCATGACTTTAACCCCCCACGACTCGGTCCTGAAGCAGCACTTGCAATATTAATATGATTTGGAAGAGGTAAACCACCCAACATTATCTAGCCACAGCTGCTGCGTTGGGAACAAGACTTGTTTGTAATAGTGCTACTATTCATCCATCCATATTGTAAACCTCTTATCCTCATTAGTGTTGGTGGATGTGCTGGAGCCTGTCCCAGATGACTTTGAGAGAGAAGTGGGGTCAACTCTGGACAGACAATCTCAGTAGAATGTTACTGTAACACTAAATTACTAAAGACTTGTTTTGTGTAATGAAGTAACAATCCAAAACAAGTGATGAAGGTGACTAATGTTGCTTTGATTATTGGCAAAGGAGCAAAGGGCAGGTTTTTTTTTTTCCAGAGCTCGATAGCCCATTCTAAGAGGTCATTGCAAATGCACAGGCGGCCGGAAAATAATTGACACTTCATCGGTCGTACCATCTGTCTCAAAGAGCTTGTTCTCTGTCAAGAGCTGTGGTTGAAAATGAATAAAACAACACTCCAAGCAGTATATTTTTCACTGCAGTTCACATGCATCACCAATGGAGTTTTTATGATGCCACCTACAGTTTATATCATCAATAAAAATATAGAACCCAAGATTCAGCCATACTGCAGCTTGTGAATGAAACTTTCATCCATTCACCCCTTTCGTAATGCGGATATCCTCACAAGGATTGTGGGCATCCTGGAGCCTATCCCAGAACATGCAAACTCCACACAAGAAGGGTGGAGCGAGAAGTTATTGTGAGTATTTGATTGTACATTGTAAATTTGCATTATTGAATAATTAGAAAAGGTCGACAGTATATGAACCTATTTATTAGTCGCCACTAATTATTTTTTATGTGCTTCCTCCATTTTAACAGATGCAACTGGTGGAGCCCCACAAACGGTCTCCGTGCCGTAGTTTGGATGCCCCTGTTCTGGCATATCTTCTGGTGTGAAAGCATGAGCTACATACAGTGTACTTTTGCATGAGTTCTCTCTCACTGCAACCTTGTTATGGTCAGGTGTCTGATAAGGCTTCAAAGTCACAGACTGATAAGTGGGAATTGATGGCATGTCTCATCTGCCCTCCTCTACCTGCAACAGCTTGCCCTGAATTTACACAGATTCCTGTGTCATGAATAATACTTATATGAGCATAAACGTGTTCTTTTATTTCACTGATTATTTATGATTGATTTCATGTCAACTAGTTTTTCGATTAATTCCTACTACAAATGCTTCCACTGTGTGAGAGGGGGTGAGACTGGCATTCAGTACTCAGTAGTAATCCTGTCATTTTTAAAGGCAGGATGCTCCAAAGTCTGTTTTGGGCGAATAATCCGATTTGGGAGAATATTATAATAAGTTCACGGACTCTTTAAGGGCCTGAAGAAAGTCTCAAATGTTGGAGGTTTCTGAACCCATTTGTTCCAGTTTCTAATTATCAGTGATTATCAGTACACTCAGTACGACGCTGTCTGCAAAACAACTTCTGTTGTACTCTCCTGTAGATTAAGTTGCCTGTCTTTTCGAAGTCAACTCAATGTCATCATTAAGAGCAGGCTCTCCAGCCTCACAACGAGATCTCAATCTGCAATGATGAGAGCTCTGATACAGTTGTCACTAAATGCACTGAATGAATTGGGAACTCATCCTCTGTTGCGCAACCATCATTCACCTCAGCTACAAAGCCTCCGTACTGTGGGTTGATCTTGCCAGGATTCCGGCTTCTCTGGTGTCACGCATATTACCAGCTTCTAAACTGAACTTAATGGAACCTTTGCTTTATCTAATTCTCAGACATTAAATGAAAACATACATATTTGTAACTGCCTTATATACAATTCCACGGTACCGCTTTGGCCTTCCATCTGGAGTTTTCATTTTTATTTGAAAGGTAGATGCTCTTTAAGTCTAATGTAGCCACAAGGGGGCACACGCCAGTGTCTTATTGTGCCGTTCCCAAGCCCGGATAAATACAGAGGGTTGTGTCAGGAAGGGCATACGACGTAAAAATTTTGCCAAAACAATTATGCGAATCAAACCTCTGAATCCCATACCGGATCGGTCGAGGCCCGGGTTCATAACGGCCGCCATTGGTACTGTTGACCTTCAGGGTGCCAGTGGAAAATGGACTACTGTTGGTCGAAGAAGGAGAGGAGGGAGGTGTGCCCGGAGGAAAAGAGAGAAATGGAATGCCAAGAGTATAGAACTAAGAGTAGGAACTTTGAAGGTAGGAACAATGACAGGTAAAGGTAGAGAGCTGGTTGACATGATGCAGAGAAGGAAGGTAGACATACTGTCTGTCCAGGAGACCAGGTGGAAAGGGAGTAAGGCTAGCCGCTAGAAGCTTAGGGTCAGGGTTTAAGTTGTTCTATCATGGTGAAGACAGAAAGAGAAATGGAGTTGGGGTTATCTTAAAAGAGGAGTTTGTTAGGAATGTCTTAGAAGTAAAAAGAGTGTCAGATAGAATGATGAGTCTGAAGCTAGAAATTGAAGGTGTGATATTCAATGTTGTTTGTGGGTATGCCCCACAAGTAGGATGTGAGCTGGCGGAGAAGGAGACATTTTGGTTGGACTTTGATGAATATATACAGAACATCCCGAGAAGTGAGAGGGTTGTAATTGGTGGAGACTTCAATGGACATGTTGGCGCAGGAAACAAAGATGATGAGGAGGTGATGGGCAGGTTTGGACTCCAGATGAGGAACGCCGAAGGACAGATGGTGGTTGACTTTGCTAAGAGAATGCAAATGGCTATTGTGAATACTTTCTTTCAGAAGAGACAGGAACATCGGGTGACCTACAAGAGTGGAGGCAGAAGTACACAGGTAGACTACATTTTGTGTCAATGACGCCATCTAAAGGAAATCAGTGACTGCAAAGTAGTGGTTGGTGAGAGTGTAGCCAGACAGCATAGGTTGATGGTGTGTAGGATGACGCTGGCAGTGAGGAAGATGAAGAACCTAATGGCTGAAGTGAGGACAAAATGGTGGATGTTGAAAAAGGAAGCGTGTTGCATCACATTTAGGAAGGAGGTAAGACAAGCACTGGGTGGGTAAGAGGTCCTTCCAGATGACTGGCAAACTACAGCGAACATAATCAGAGACACAGGTCGGAAAGTACTTGGTGTATGGAGTGGAAGAAAGGTAGATAAAGATACTTGGTGGTGGAATGGGGAGGTGCAGGAGTGTATACAGAGAAAGAGGTTAGCAAAGAAGAAGTGGGACACTGAAAGCACGGACGAGAGTAGACAGCAGTACAAGGAGATGCAGCGCACGGTTAAAGTAAAGGTGGCAAAGGCCAAACAAGAGGCCTATGATGACTTGTATGCTCGACTGGAAAGCAAGGAAGGTGAGACTGATCTTTACAGGCTGGCAAGACAGAGAGACAAAGATGGTAAGGACTTGCAGCAGGTTCGGGTGATTAAGGATATAGATGGCAATGTATTAACAGGTGCCAGTAGTGTGATGGCAAGATGGAAAGAGTACTTTGAAGAATTGATGAATGAGGAAAATGAGAAGGAACAAAGAGTAGAAGACTGGACCAAGACGTAGCAAACATTAGCAAGGTTGAAGTGAGGATGGCGCTGAAGAGGATGAAGGGGGGAAAGGCACTCGGGCCTGATGATTTACCATTCGAGGTATGGTAGTGTCTTGGAGAGGTGGCGGTGGTGTTCCTGACCGGGTTATTCAACAAGATCTTAGATGGTGAACAGATGCCTGAAGAATGGAGACGAAGTGTATACCATTTTTAAGAACAAGGGATATGTGAAGAGTTGTACTAACTACAGAGGAATAAAGTTGATGAGCCATACAATGAAACTCTGGGAAAGAGTAGTTGAAGCGAGACTAAGAGCAGAAGTGAACATTTGTGAGCAGCAGTATGGCTTCATGCCAAAAAAGAGTACGACAGATGCAGTGTTTGCTTTAAAAATGCTGATAGAGAAGTACAGAGAAGGTCAGAAGGAATTGCATTGTGTCTTTGTAGATCTGGAGAAAGCGTATGACAGGGTGCCCAGAGAAGAGCTGTGGCATTGCATGAGGAAGTCTGGAGTGACGGAAAAGTATGTCAAAGCGGTGCAAGACATGTATCATGACTGTAAGACAGTTGTGAGATGTGCTGTCGGTGTGACTGAGGAATTCAAGGTGGAGGTGGGACTCCACCAGGGGTCAGCTCTGAGCCCCTTCTTGTTTGCTACGGTGATGGACAGGCTGACAGACGATGTTAGACAAGAATCTCCTTGGACAATGATGTTTGCAGATGACATTGTGATCTGTACCGAGAACAGGGAACAGGTGGCGGAGAAACTGGAGATGTGGAGATATGCCCTGGAAAGGAGAGGAATGAAGATCAGTCGCAGCAAGACGGAATATATGTGTGTGGGTGAGAGGGATCCCAGTGCAAGAGTGATGCTACAGGGATAAGAGATAAAGAAGGTGGAGGATTTTAAGTACTTGGGGTCAACTGTCCAGAGCAATGGAGAGTGTGGAAAAGAGGTGAAGAAGCGTGTCCAGGCAGGCTGGAGCGGCTGGAGAAAAATGTCAGGTGTGGTGTGTGATAGAAGGCTTTCAGCTAGGATGAAAGGAAAAGTGTATAAAACAGTGGTGAGACCAGCCATGATGTTTGGGCTGGAGACAGTGCCACTGAAGAAAAGACAGGAAGCAGAGCTGGAGGTAGCAGAGCTGAAGATGTTGAGGTTTTCTTTGGGAGTGACCAGGTTGGATAGAATCAGAAATGAGTACATTAGAGGGACAACTCATATTAGAGGCTTTGGAGAGAAAGTCAGAGAGGCCAGACTGAGATGGTTTGGACATGTCCAGAGGAGAGAGAGTGACTATATCGGGAGAAGGATTCTGAGCCTTGAACTGCTAGGCAGGAGACCGAGAGGAAGACCGAAGAGGTGGTTTATGGATGTGGTCAAAGAGGACATAAAGGTAGCTGGTGTGAGAGAAGAGGATGCACAAAACCGGGATAGATGGAGGACATTGATTCGCTGTGGCGACCCCTGAAGGGAAAAGCCGAAAGGAAAAGAAGAAGATGCTCTTTAAGTCTCTAAACGAGTGGTGTTATTTTGTTCAGTTTAATTTGAGGAACTCCTGGAATAAGATTAGGTTCACAGTACACAACAATAAGAAGGGAATTGAATAATCAGAAGAAGATGGTGATGGGAAAGGGGCTTAAAGATTCATGGACCCTATTGTGAATGCCCTTATCCAAGGGTAAGCCTTACAATTTTCCACTTATATCCAGTCACTGAAAGAAATTTTTTTGAGAGTAAATGGGTATGTAAATGAGTCAAGAAATGCGAAACTACAAACTCTCCTCACATTGGTCATCACTCATTCTTGCTCCAGTTTCTTTAGACGCTCCATCATCGCTTGTATTATCGCAACTTTTAAAGTGTGGTGGGTGCTTTATTCTGCGATGTGGAATGCTTATTATGATGATGATTATTAATTACCGGTAGAAAGAATTACTACATTGAACATACTCTTTGAATAAGATAAGATAATAAGATAGGAAAACATTTAATAATGTCACAATGGAGAAATTCCCAATTCACAGCAGCAAAATTATAAAAGGAAGAATAAAATATAGGAGGCCGACACACTCGTGGCACCATCTTGAAGTCAAAATAACAAAATGTATAAAAAAATAAGCAAACAAATAGCTACATTTTGTGCATTTACATGTGATTACGAGATGGCTGTGTCTGAAGCATGTCAAAAGTCAAACGAGTCAAAGGACCAACATCTTTTAAGTTTATTGTTTTAGACAGCGCACATGCTCTTCAGTGTGAAAACTGGCATTTATTGATGTTTGTGCAGGGGTAAGTCTGCTACTACTTATTTCGGAATTTGTCTGCTTTTCAGACATCACATTGATGTGGCTCGTGCGCCGGAAGCTCTTGTTCATGGTATGGAACATTCAGCCAATATCCCACTGAGTAGCAAGCGTTTATGAGTGTGAGGATAGCCCATGTTCACCAAATATTTTAATGATCGGCAACAATTTTTTCTTGTTAAAGACATTTTGAACAAGAAGAAGGATTTGAACTGTGGGTGAACGTCTGGCGACTGACGAACATTTGCAACTTTGAACGAAATCAATGTTCTCTAATGTGGGATACTGGCTTAAAAAAAACAACATTATTTTCAAAACGTTAAGTTATACACCAGTAAAATAATTACAGGCTCTCACTGATTTTGACAAAGTTTGCTGATAGCACAGTGTTAAATCGGTTTGCACCTTGGCCTCATAGTGCAGCATTTGAGTCTGACTCAGCCTTTCTCTGTGGAGCTTACATGGATGTTCTTCAAGTGCCTGCATGGGTGTTCTCTGGCTACCCCTGTTTCCTCCCACATTTCAAAAAGATGCTTGGCAGGCTGATTGAATTGTCCCTTGATGTGATTTAGAGCACCAATGACTGCTTGTCTCTGTTTGCCCTGCGAATGGCTGGCAACCAGTTCAGGGTGTCCCGCACTAACTGCCCGAAGACAGCTTCAATACGCTCCAGCAGACCCCATGTCCCTTGTGGGGATAAGCGTATTATAAAATGGATTGATGAAAGTTTGTTAGTTACATTTTATGTCTAAATTATTTTGTACTCGATGACCACACTGCCTATACTTTTTGCCAATCACTCATTTTGGTCTTTTACTGTCCTGCTTCATTTCTTCTCTCCTATTCACATTGTTAATTCGTAAAATACAAACACACACATGTAAACCTTTGATGCTGTCTGAAATTAGATCTTCTTATGGTTTACGCAACATGTTGGCAGTAAGGACAGCGCTGGCATCAGTGCAGCTTTTGTCTTTGGACTTGCCTTCCCAGTAAACCTTTGTGCTTACATTTTATACCAAGTGTTCCAAAATGTGATCTAATAAATATATATGTAAATAAACAAAGTTTGTCATTCGGTTGCTTACTGAGTGATATGTCTGATGATTCAATTAAGGAAACGAAAAAATAGATGTTGTTTTCCAATATTGGTGAAACACATGAAGCATTGAACTTCAAGGTATCAATGTATTGAAAGATCTTTTTGGTTTAAGTTTTTTTGTGCTTGGTGCCTGAGACAGATTTGTAACAAACTGTATTTGTGAACACATCCTCCCCTTGTTTCCCATGATCACATCTGCACCTTGATTTCATTACTGCTGGCATGGGAAGACAATGCAGGCCAGATGGCGTGTGAGTGTGTGTGTCTGTGTGTGCATGTTGTCTGTGTGTGTTTTTTTGTGATGTGGAATAGCTAGAGTTTTTTAGAAGCAGTAAGTATGCTTCTTTTCAGACTACAAAAAATATTCCAGTAAATATAACTTGCTTCGCATATACAGTATGTGCCATCAACAGTTTTTGCATATTCATTGCTCACTGATTGGTTAAATGAAAATGGTCATCTTTCCCCTTTTATGTCTCCCCAAAAATATAGAATAATTACCTTTCTCACCTGTGTAAAGTGGTTGTAACGAGTGTTCATTTTTTTATTTTCCTGACCTTAGTCCGATGATGTGCTGAATGGAATCAACCACAGATGAAGTCCGTACAGGAGCTGAAAGCGAGCTGTCTACCTACTTCCCAATCTACGATAGTATTCTTGGACCAGTGCATGATGAAAAGCATGCTTGGAAGCGTTATGGTGCTGTTTACATATTTAGACTGGTGATGTTGTGAGTCGGTGTGGAGCATAGCTTAACACCTCCTTAATTCCTTGTCGAAAGCCTTCCGAGGAGAATTTGAGACCGGAGAATTTGTTGTGGGCTCACCAATGTTTGCAGAGGTGGTTGAAGAGCTTCTCTGTATAGCAGGACCACGAGGGTCGATAAGCGACAACGTTCCTAAAAGATCTGTATGTTGCGGGACTGTTCCGTTTGATACCATTCTGCTCGATTGCTGGGACAATGGAGAGAGTGCCTCTGGATTGGTTGTGCGGAGCTGTGGTCCCCCATTTTTAAGAACGGGTCCTGGAAGGATTGTTCCAACTACAATGGGATCACCATCTCAGCCTGCCTCATAAAGTTTATTTAGGGCAGGGGTCGGGAACCTTTTTGACTAAGAGAGCCATAAAAGTAAAATATTTAGAAATGTTTTTCAGTGAGAGCCACACGCTCGCGTGCGCGCGCACGCGCGGCCACATTTCAACTAAATATCAGAATATATTATTTAAAATAACTTTGTGATAGTACTCGCCGTTAACATGAATGGTTTTCCGTTCCTCGTGATTGGTAAAAATCCAGGCAAACGATCGGAATGAAATTCAATTTGCCGGTCCAGAGGCGAAGTTACTGCTAGCTAGCCTGCACACGGCTAATAAGCTTCCACACTTGCTATCTGCAATCTACTTCTCGCAGAAATATGTTGATGCTAACGTTAACATGGGGCTTGTTAGAATGTCACTGACATTCGACTGTTTCATTGATGGTATTTTTTCATTGCAAATTAGAATCACAACATTTTCTCTCCTGTAATGCTACGGTGCATTCACGCTGAAGTGCACTAGTTGGGCTCATTTAAAGGGGCGTTTACCTGTTTCAACATGACGGCCACTATCATCCAATCAAAATGGCGCTTTCGGCCATTCTAGGTTCAGTGTCATCCAATCAAAATTGCGCTTTCCGCCAAATGCAGCCCCAACGGGAAATGAACGGCGAAAAAAAACGACAATATGTATTTAGTTTTATCGGCGAGCCATATGCAATCATCAAAAGAGCCATATATGGCTCGCGAGCCATAGGTTCCCGACCCCTGATTTCGGGGCTCTGTAAAGGCGGGTCTGTTGGGAAGTCAGGTCTCTGAGTCAGGAGTAAAGAGTGTGATTTTAGTCCAAGCTGTGGAGCAGTGGAGCGGCTTTACACTCGTAAGAGGATGATTGAGAATCCGCCCAACAAGTCTCCAAGTGCTTTGTGGACTTGCAGAAGATATTCAGTCATGTCCGTTGCCTAAATGTAGGGTGCAGAGTGGGGAAAAAAAGTATGAAATTCCTTGTATTTCAGAACTGGATAAAGTTTCCTCTGGCAGCAATATCCTCAAACAAATGTTTCCTGTAGTTGTTAAACGGACAGCGGCAATTGTGGACTGTTACATTAAAAAAATGTTTCCATTCAGCAATGTCTATGATTACCGGTATGAAGATCCCATTGAAGCTCTTCATTTTTTAAAATTTTATTCTGTCCTTTGGGTCTTTGTGCTGTTGCATCACGCACCCTCTGTCAGGCACACAGATGGCCTTTTGCAAAACTTATTAACAACAATTCATTTTCTATTGATGTTACAGTACAAAGAGGAAATTACTCCTCCCCATTTAATGGAAATGAGTGGGTTGTCGTTTCCACTTGGTGTGTTAGTATATCCCCATTGGAGGCCACTCTACAAAGGTAGACAGCGTCTGGTCTGTCACACTTGCATTTCAGTGTCAAGGTCCATGAATTACACTTTCTGCTCACCATGCCTCTGTTCTCCTGATGTCGACAGTAGCAGCACTGAATGTAACTGTCGTTGCTCTGTTAGCCTTTAGCAAGTAGCTGTTTTACAATTACATGAGCAGCTTTGTTCATTTTCAGACTGTTCCTGCATCTCACCTGGAAACGGAATGACTCGTGAGCTTTCGACTGGTTGCTGCTCTGTGCTGCCTGAGGCCTTTTCCTCCCTTGTTGGTGGTCACGTGTTAAATAATTGATTCTCTTCCATATAATGGAGGGTCTACTCACTAATGGGAGAGCTGCAGTCGCTGATTGCATGTCATGAACAGAAGCTCTGCTGCTCTGTTGACTGTTTTGAACTTCTACTTACCTGAGCATTCCGTCACAGCATTCTCACCGCTGCGCCTACAATGTCTACTACAGTTTTTCCGACAGCCCTTGTTTAGGCTCCACATATGCTGGGCTCCAGGCTTTTAACTACTACTTTTAACAGTTTTTACCTTTGTCAAAATTAGCATTTTTAAGTGAATATTGCCTTACATTTGTGTGTTATCTGACACCAGATCAGAAACACATTTTTCTTCAGATATCTATGTAATTTAATTTTGGTATCGCTGCAACCTGATCACAAGAATCCTTGTTTCCTACAAAGTGGTATTTTGCACACTGAACCATTCCAGCATAGGCGGGACTTACACATCCCCGCCAGAGGGATCGCTCACCGGATGCCGTCAGCACCATGACACATTCCAGGGCTTTACAATTACACAATCACTTACTTACTTTTCACTTTCCTGGTAGCCATATTGAGGGCTTTTACAGTAAAAAGCAACCACAACAAAGAATCTTGAAGAAAATGCATGTGTGCCGAGCAAATAATGTTGACACAGCAAACGATGGCAACATTCGATGTGGAACAGTGACGTTTGTGCACCTAAGAAATATTTGTCCAAACGCTTTATTTCTGACAAAAAAAAAAAAAAAAAAAAAAAACAATTTGAACTTGAACTTACAAAAATATTTTGGAATTGTTTCAATTCAAGATATACCAAAGCGTTCAAAAAAACAGAAGTCAAAACAAGGGTTCTTTTTTTTTTTTTTTTTTATGATTTTTTATGATACCTGCTTTGACTGCAGAGTTTATATCATTACATTTATTGTAAATTATGAGTGCCTTCTCACCGGCAAGCGTAAAATTAACCTGAATGTTATTGGAATCCACAGGATCCAGAAAACAAAAGCCACGGAAACATCTGTGGAACTTGAAAACTTCACAAGACAAATTTAATTCTGCCCGCAACTCGGATGAGGCTAAGCTTTTCGTGAATGAAAGGATATGTGGGTGTCAGTTACTTCTACACCCCTTTTTTCACATTCACGTATACACTACCACCTTTTACCAGTGAAGTGCGGTGAGGTTCATGGCTGGTGAGGCACTGACGTCATTCTAGTCAGATTTATAAACATATGAACTCTACAGAGTAGTTTATTCACCATTTGATTGGCAACAGTTAACGTATTTTGTTTAAAATTTCATGTCAGCATTCTTTATATATACAAACTGTAGCATAGAAAAAATAATTAAAAAAAACGTTTTTATCGTGCTACCTTTACTTGTAAATGAAGTCCATGCGCCGCTCCTTCTGAAGAAAGGCATCGATAATTTCTTTGTAGAAGCCTTCCTTATCTTTCTTCAGTTTTAAAAGTCTCTCTGTCTCAACGGAGATCACTGCCAGTGAAGAAAGTCGTCCTTGATCAGTCCTGTTCCGACTGTATGTTTTCAGTGCTGAGAATGACAATCTCGTCTACTTCTACAGCAACAAATGGGGCTGCACCGATATCCTTTTTAATGTCATTTCTAATGACATCACCAACTGCTTCAATTAAATCGTTCTGTATTCTGTTTCACAGGCTAGAAAATATAGTGGATGTCCCAAAATGACTCGCTAGCCTCTCATCTTTCTGAGCGAGAAAGCATGTAATAGTTCAACATAGTTGCCACAATGAGCAGAGCCTTTACTTTCATCATTTCCACGAAATGCCAGCTGTTGTTTGGCAAGGAAGCAGGTGGCATTGATAAGATCTTTTAAAATCTCCCGGTTCTCCTTTACCTTAGCATTGTGGATGCTGATGTTGAGTCTTCGCTCATTTTTGATGAGGCTCCGTTGTAAAATTTTCAGGTCGCAATATCCCATTTGAGTCCAGACATTGTCATAAGTTGAGAACAGAAGGCAGGAAAAGCAGAAAAGGCCGTTTCTTGCTGGACATCCACACAGCCAGCCTTTTCGTGTGTACCAGTCCGCCTGAAAAGAGCGAGTATTGTGTCCCAAAGCAAACCTTTTAGCTCCGGTGTTGGTCTTCCTTTAATTATTACCTCCTGCATCGATTGAAAGTCCAGTTTAGAAAATTCTTTCAATTTAGATATGTAATCCTCCATTCTGAAAGTGAGGCCAAGCAACACGAAAAAATGACTGCAGGGTTGCACTTTACTTGCTAACTGTTTACTGTAGCGTTCTGTCTCTAATTCTATTATTCTGCAGACGTGGAGTAAGAAGTATCTCTGGAATCACAAGCGCCCTATGCCTGTCATGAGGCGGGAGAACTGTTTGCCTCACCTATGCACAGCGTTTTGATAAAAATAAAACAAAATAAACACTGTAGTACAGTGTTTATAATGTACAACGACTCTACATTATATACACCAGCTAAACTGTAGAAATTTAGTTCATATACTAAACGTGTTTGAACGCTTTAATAGCGATATGCAGAAGGACAGCAATGCGGTCTCACTGCAGAGCAAGCCAGCACAGTAAGCATAGTGATTGCGCAATCCATGGTGAGGATCAGCCGGCTGGTGCCTCACTGCTCGTCTCTAAGTATTTGAACGGTAAATGTGAAAATTCAGCGATTTTGAAAAAAATCCTAAAACAGTGAAGTTAAATGGACAAGAACTTTAAAGTACAAATCACTAAATACATATAACTGTTTAATTTATTTTTTCATTTGATATTTCCATGACAGCTTTCCATGATGACAGGTGAGGCACTGCCTCCCCTGCCTCCACTGACTGCACGTCACTGCCTTTTACTGATGATTTACGGTATATTCATTCTTTTCATAGGATGGCATTATTATGTTATATGTCAACTCTGTGCATGTGAAGATTTTGAGGCGCTCTTGTGATTGATTAAGGGCGAAATAAAGAAATGTTACTTTTTAGTCAGTTCACCAAAGCCACCGATGGAAATGGAATTCAAGGACAATACTGACCCCCAGTGGAATGTAAGACAAACAGTGACACATACTGTGTGTACAGTACTCAAATATCTGTGCTGACTGTTGGTTGTGTTTTAATTTGCTTCTGTTATTATAGACGTTGTTTAGTCTTCACGGGCACCTTTTTTTACATTATGACAATAAAATATGTATACATTTTCCATCCATCCAACAATTTTCCAGATCGTTTCATCGTCATTAGCATCGCGAAGGGCGCTGGAGCCAATCCCAGCAGTCTTCGGGTACTAAGGCAGGGGACACCCTGAATTGGTTGCTAGCCAATCACACAAATAACCAGTCACTCTCACACTCACACCGAAGGACAATTTTATATAACTCACAACCTATGCACTGTGAAGCCGGCGTGCTAACCACATAAAAAAAAAAAAAAACAATACAATTAATTGTGTCTACAAGCTTGTACCTTCAGCAGATCTTTATCCAAGTACAGTCGTAAAAGTCATTCACACTGCATTACATAGCCTTGGGTGGCTTTTCTCTCCTTCAAAAGCATAAGAATCATTTAAGAACTGCATCTTCTGTTTACCGAGATTATATTTGTCTATTATTTACATTTATTAGATTTTCCTGAACAGGGAAAAGGGGAAATAGTTTAAACAAGTATACAATATAATAATAATGATTGAGTTATAGCGTATACCGCGACCCATGACAATTTTTTGGGGATATGGATGGAAATATGTTTGGATACACGTTGGCTTAATGGATTTGGATTGAATTGGATTGGATTTGCCTTTTTTTAGTCTCGCAGTGGAGAAATTTACATTTCACAGCAGCAAAGTTATGAAAGAAATGAAAGTAGAAAAGCAAAATACAGGAGCTGCTGGAAAGGCAGCCACTGTCGCGGCGCCGTCTTGAAGTCAAAAGAACAAAAAAAACTAAATAACATGACAACACAAAGACACAGAGAGGCATTCATTCTTAAGCACTTTCTGTACCGTCTTTGTTACATAAAGCAGTTCCAGATGAAAGAGGAGAGGATCAGAGCGCCTCTTCACCAGTGGATCAGGGACATCATGGTGGACTGTGCATGTGGACTACAAGCTAAATGTTGAAAGCAAACACGCAGCTGTAGCATCCATTGACGAAAAGAGATTGTCTCACATCTCCTGTCCCCCATAAATCAGCTTCAATTCCATCCCGCGACAGTTCCATATACGCATTGCCGCTCTGCGCTGACGCTCCTTCCTCCTTATCGCGGGCTCCTCAAGCCATGTATCCATACAGCCGCAGACTGTCCAACAGCACCGACCTTCCACTGAACAAAGCGGGGCTGTGAAGATGCTGCCCATTACAGGCAGGCTCCTTTCGTCACTCGAGCCCTGCCCGCAAGCCTCAAGTGACGTGACATAATGCTCCGACCCCGTATGGATCCCGCCGGCGAAGACAGATTCCTCGCCGCCCTGACCGCGCAAGCGGAGCATTCGAGCCAGCTGGCCCGAGCCATCGCGGAAGTCAGCCAGATTACCACCATGCTGGCTCAACGCTTCGAGGCAGCTGACGGGAGATTACTGGACTGCGTCCAAGGGGCCCGTTCAGCCGCGGAATACTCCGTTGACTTCCACATCGAGGCCGCTGGCAGCGGCTACGGCGACCGAGCGTTGAGGGGGGTGTTTCGTTGCGGATTGAACACCGATCTCAAGGACGAGTTGGCTACCCGCGACGCTGGCACCACCTTCGACGACCTGGTTGCCATAGTCATCGGCCTGGATCACCGACTTCGAGAGCGACAGAGGGAGCAGCGCGGCCGGCGGCTCGACGAGCCCCGAAGCCGGTCCAGGTCTACCACACCCGGCGGCGAGCGTGTGTGGCGCCTGGAGGAATCCCCCGAACCCATGATCCTCGGGGGAAGGAACGACCACACTACCCCCGGGGCTCGTCGCACCCAAGGCCCCCAGGCGAAGACCTCAGGTCCACGCCAGTCCCCGTCAAAACGGCGACCACAGCGACCTATGGAGGTCAAATCCACGACCCCCGTTACGCGGTTGGAGCTGGACTACGAATTAATCGGCCCGTCCAGCTCCCAAACCGTGCGGGCCCTAGTGGACTCGGGGGCCGACGGGTGCATCATTGACCCCCAGCTGGCGGACTCGTTGGGCTGCCAGCTGATCGATCTCCACCCCCCGAAGGAGATGGTCGACCTGGACGGCCCCGCTCAAATTCCGGGTCGCGGGGAACCACGTCGAGCACCGCCAATTTTTAGTTATGCCCTCCCGGAATGCGCCGTTGGTATTGGGTCTCCCCTGGCTCAATACCCACGACCCGTCAATCTCCTGGGAGGGTCCCACCATTCAGGGCTGGAGCCCCTACTGCTATGCCAACTGCCTACGGTCGGCTACGGAAGGGCGAGACACCTCCCGCGGTGGACCGCCTGAGGCCATCTGCCTCAAGGGCGTGCCACATTGCTACCACGACCTGCGGGAGGTGTTCAGCAAAGACAACGCCCAATCCCTGCCGCCCCACCGACCGTATGACTGTGCTATTGACTTGCAGCCAGGGGCTCCATTACCGGACTCCAGACTTTTCCACATCTCACAACCGGAACGGGAAGCCCTGAGCAGTTACATAGACTCCTCCCTCGCGGCGGGACTCATCCGGCCGTCACGGTCTCCGCTGGGCGCAGGGTTCTTCTTTATTGACAAGAAGGACGGAACCCTGCGTCCGTGTGTCGACTACCGGAGTCTGAACAACATCACCATCCGTAACAAATACCCCCTGCCCCTCATGGACTCAGCCTTCACGCCCCTTCAATCAGCAACCATTTTTTCCAAATTAGACCTCCGTAGCGCGTACCACTTGGTCCGCATCCGGGAGGGGGATGAATGGAAAACCGCATTTAAGACACCGTTAGGACATTTAGAATATCTGGTGATGCCGTTCGGACTCACGAACGCGCCCGCCGTCTTCCAAAATTTGATCAATGATGTGCTCAGGGACTTCCTCAATGTTTTTGTTTTTGTTTATCTTGACGATATTCTCATCTTTTCTCGTTCCGCAGAGGAGCACCGGCAACACGTCCGACGGGTCCTGGCGCGGCTCCTGCAAAACCGGCTCTATGTGAAGGCAGAGAAGTGTGAGTTCCATGTCTGCTCTCTGTCCTTCCTAGGGTTCATCGTGGAGCAGTGGCAGCTCAGGGCCGACCCCACTAAAACCAAAGCGGTGGTGGAATGGCCGATCCCGAAGACGCGGAAACAGCTTCAGCGATTTTTGGGATTTGCCAACTTATACCGCCGCTTCATACGCGGGTATAGTCAGAAGGCACTCCCCCTCACTAACCTCACGTTCAATCGCCTCCGTCTAGCCTTCACCAATCCCCCTGTTCTGTGTCATCCCGACCCGGATCTCCCGTTCACAGTCGAGGTTGACGCATCCGAGTCCGGAGTAGGGGCCGTCCTGTCCCAGCGCTCTCCCACGGACCAGAAGCTACGCCCATGCGCCTTCTTCTCCCGCCAGCTCAGCCCCGCTGAGGCCAACTACGACGTCGGCAACCGGGAACTGCTGGCGGTCGTCCTGGCCCTGCAGGAATGGAGACACTGGCTTGAGGGAGCGAAACACCTCTTTACCGTCTTCACTGACCATAAGAACCTGGCGGTCATCCGGTCGGCCAAGAGACTGAACTCACGTCAGGCCCGATGGTCACTCTTCCTCACCCGTTTTAACTTTTCTCTCACCTACTGCCCAGGGTCACAGAACACCAAGCCCGATGCCCTATCCCGCATCCATGAGCCGGCAGAAAAGGAGGAGACCACCACCAACATTCTGCCGGCCCAGCGCATCCTGGGTGCCCTGAGGTGGGAGGTTGAGAGAAAAGTCCAGCAAGCCCAGGGGACGACCCCCATCCCCAGGGGCTGTCCGAAGCATCGCCTCTTCGTCCCCCCCCCCCCTCTTCGCACGGAGGTGCTCGTCTGGGGGCACACCTCCAGGATTGCCTGTCACCCGGGGGTCAACAGGACGATCCAACTCATCGCCCAACGGTTCTGGTGGCCGGGGTTCAGGAGGGACATCACCCTCTTCGTAAAAGCCTGCCCGACCTGCACCCGGGGGAAAACCTCCCACCAGCAGGGCAGGACTCCTCCAGCCGCTACCGGTCCCGTCCAGACCCTGGTCCCACATCTCCGTCGACTTCGTGACAGGCCTCCCCCCCTCCCGTGGCAAGACGGTCGTCCTCACCATAGTGGACCGATTCTCCAAGTCGGCCCACTTCGTCGCGTTAACCAGGTTGCCGTCCGCCATTGAGATGGCTCAACTCCTGGTTAACCACGTCGTCCGTCTCCACGGGATTCCGACGGACATCGTGTCGGACCGGGGACCACAGTTCGTGTCCAAGGTATGGAAACGTTTCTGTCGGTCCCTAGGTGGCTATCAGCCTCCTTTGTTTCCCACCCAGGAAGGCCAGTTGGAGGTCCCGTCTATTGAACATCACATCAGACGGGCCCACCGAGTCTGGAAGGAGACCAGGGACGCCCTGACACGCACCGCATCCCGGAACCAGTGGGTGGCAGACCGTCATCGGAGACAGGCACCCAGCTATCAGGTCGGGCAGGAGGTGTGGCTGTCCACAAGGGACCTTCGGCTGGCAGGGTCTTCAGCTAAGCTGGGCCCACGCTTCACGGGTCCCTTCCCCATCGAGGCCATCCTCAGCCCGGTCTCGGTGAGGCTCCGGCTGCCACCCACCATGAGGATCCCCCCCGTTTTCCACGTTTCCCTCCTCAAGCCAGTGGAAACCAGCTCCTTAGCCCCCACGCCCACCCCCACCTACCCCCAGGATGTTGGCCGACGGACCGGTCTACACCGTGCGGGAGATACTGGACTCCAGGCGCATGGGCAGAGGAGTGCAGTACCTGGTCGACTGGGAGGGCTATGGACCGGAGGAACGACAGTGGGTCCCACGTGCCTGGATCCTCGACCCGTCTCTCATCCGGGCGTTCCATGCGGCTCACCCTTCCAAAACTGGTGGGCCGCCAAGAGGCGTCCGTTGAGGGGGGCGCACTGTCACATCTCGTCGCCGTCCTGGGCGCGCCCCGCCCCTCCTGTCACCTCCTCCGCTGCTCCCTGGAGACGGCCCCTCCCATCTTCACGCACCTGGGTTCCCACAGCTGTTTGTCATTTCCTTGATTGTGCCTTCTGACTATATTTGCCGATAGCACAATACCGTCTCCGTCGGAGCATTCTGAAAGCCACCCGTGTTAGTTCCGTGCCATTACCGGTCTCTCTCACTCACCTCATCCTGCTGTCATTTTTTTCGTGCGTGCCTCAGTAAAGACTTTTGTTCACGAGTATCTGTCTCGCCGTGTATTTTGTATCCAACCTCCCCGCTCCCCTTTCGTCACTCGAGACCTGCCCGCAAGCCTCAAGTGACGTGACACGAACACTCACGGCCAAATGAAACACGACACAGGAAACCTAATATAATACAATAAAAACAAAATGAAACAATCATTACCTGCAACACAGTATGGCAGAAGGGATGGGTGAAGTCGCATGGGTTTCGTCTTGTGATAAACTGCGCAACACAAAAGCACTATGAAGCACTCGTGCTTCAAAGTTCCACTCGACTAAACTTGAAATAAATAATAACACAAAAAGTAATCTGGACTCGAAAGGAATCAGGGAACTAATTAGCTAACACTAGACTAGACAGTACAAAAGGGGAAACAGCATAAGATCTTCTTTTCCTTTCGGCTTTTCCCTTCAAGGGATCGCCAGAGCAAATCAGTGTCCTCCATCTTTAGAGGTTTGATCCGCATGTTTGTTTTGGCCAAGCTATTACGTCGGATGCCCTTCCTGACACAAGATATTGTCATGAAAAGGCATGCGGGACTTGGTGCCACACACTGCGCCGTTGCGTCACTTCCGTCATAATTGATAATAACTGGCAAGCCTGGCACGGAGCCATTTTGTATTTTTTGGCGGACTGCGTTTTTGTTCACATTTCGTGTTTTTCTACTAAAAGGAATCTTAAAATTATGACCAAAGTGATATTTTACCAAGCTAAGGGATTCTATTGTTATGTACTGTATTTTAATGTTATCCCTGACTGTAAAGTTGCGTATCACATGGGGAACTAACCGTACTATGTAGGGCGTTAGCTACGGCATGACTGAGACTCCACTGCTGTTCTGCATAGGACTGAACCCCCTCAGCCAGATAATCGCAGGCTATGGATACCGCCTCAGAAATGAAGGTACGATCAGTCACCTCCTCTACATGGATGACATAAAGCTGTATGCTAAGAGCAAAAGGGACATGGACTCCCTGATCCACACAACCAGGATCTACAGCAGTGATATCGGGATGCCATTCGGGCTGGAGAAATGTAGTCGGATGGTGACAAAGAGGGGCAAGGTAGTCCACACTGAAGGAACAATAGCAGACATTGAAAACAGCTACAAGTACCTTGGTATACCACAGGCCAATGGCAACCTCGAACTAGCAACAAGGAAAGCGGCTACGACCAAATATCTCCAGCGGGTGAGGCGAGTCCCAAGAAGCCAGCTCAATGGCAAGAACAAGACCCGGGCAATAAACAGCTATGCCCTGCCAGTGAGCAGATACCATGCAGGAATAATAAGGTGGCCAAAGGAAGAGATTCAGACCACGGATGTTAAGACCCGAAAAGTCCTCACCATGCATGGATTTGTTCCGTCCCAAGTCCAGCACCCTGAGACTGTACACAAGCCGTAAGGAAGGAGGCCGGGGACCAGTGAGTGTGAGAGCCACTGTCCAGGATGAAACATCCAAGCTCAATGAATACATTAAAGAGAAGGCTCCAACGGATGATGTACTCAAAGAATGTCTCAGACAATGGGGAGCAAAGGATGAGGTGCTGGAAGAGGGACAATCATGGGAGGAAAAGACCAGCTCTCCTGTAGCAGACGCCATTTTCATTTTCAGACCCCAGCTCGTGTGTAGCAGACGAGATTGAAGTGTTTGTGTTAAAAGTTAAAAATGGGAAGCAGAAGAAGATTGATGACTTTTTTAAATTGCATACATAATACAGTAAGATGTAAGCGTTGCAGTTTCCCTGTTGTGTTATGTACATGCACACTGTACTGTATATGAATTCAATCGTTTTTTGCAACAATGTTTACTGTTTTGTCTGCTGAAGCGTGATGACTTTGAAAATTACTGTACATTCCATACTGTTTATTAAAGGACATGATGTCACTTTTTATTCAAATGCAAAACACAAATAAAAATGACTTAACGCCAAGACGTCTTGCATTGCTTGTGAATCCAAACAATGGCTTCAGATTCGGATAATATGCTTTCGTTACACATCCAGCTATGAATATGATTCAAATATACTGTAGTTATGAAGAGGAAAGCATATGTTTGCAATCGATTAAAGAATTATATGTGCCATTTTGAGGAAACATTGGGGGAACATCTCTCACCCCCAAAAAAAAGAGGCACAAAATGCCGAGCTCATATGGCCAGTTCCGTTTCTTATATGGCGCTTGGATACCCTCTTTTGGCGGCTTTTGTTAATGCAGTTCGGCGCAGGACGGATATATCGACAGTACGGTTATATCAACATTTTTTCTAACTCCCGAGAATATCGATATAACGAGACTTTACTGTATATATAGTGTATCCACCTTAATACACAGGTGCTACATGTCAAACCAGACAGGATTTGTATTTTTCATTAAAAAAATATTTATCACAATATGTTGTTGTAATACAGGTATGTCCATTATATATTATATCTGTATAAGGCGTGATTTTCGAATGTACGGAAGAGGATTAGGGCCACCGAAGAAAAAAAAAAATACGGTTGGCAATATTCTGACTTTAATCTCAGAATTCTGACTTTAAAGTCAGAATTCTGACTTTAAAGTCAGAATTCTGACTTTAATCTCAGAATTCTGACTTTAAAGTCAGAATTCTGACATTCTCAGAATTCTGACTTTAAAGTCAGAATTAATTTCGTTGCGACTTTAAAGTCAGAATTCTGACTTTATTCTCGGAATTCTGACTTTAAAGTCAGAATTATTTTCGTTGCGACTTTAAAGTCAGAATTCTGACTTTTTTCTCAGAATTCTGACTTTAAAGTCAGAATTATTTTCGTTGCGACTTTAAAGTCAGAATTCTGACTTTTTTCTCAGAATTCTGACTTTGTAACGTTCGTGGAGCTATTCATGTTTGGCCTCGTCAGCGTGTACAAGACGTAAGTGTGGCTCGGAAGAAAGGACATACAGTAATGTCATCACCTATCGACTTTTTGCGTGGCCGAGGAGTGTCGGAAGACATCCTTTCTCTTTTGGAGGAGCAGAGGGTGAGTAAACAG
The DNA here is from genome assembly GCF_051943395.1 of Hippocampus bargibanti. NCBI lineage: Eukaryota > Metazoa > Chordata > Actinopteri > Syngnathiformes > Syngnathidae > Hippocampus > Hippocampus bargibanti. The sequence continues at coordinate 18,303,156 of NC_142739.1, read as the reverse complement.
TGTGTTGTGTTTGTTTGTTTCGTTTAATGGCTGTTGTGTCCATAGTTAACGTGCTCCGCGGAGCTGGTAGCTCCGTTGCTAGCGCGAATACTGTATAATGAGTGGATGCACCCGGTTTACATTCGTGAATAAATAGTAACCATTTATGAATGACAGAGGCCGGTTGGAGAATCACTGCAGTTAAAATCATCGTGAATTGAACACACTGTGATCACACGTTCTGTCGTAGTTCTGTGTGTACATCATTTTAAGTAACGTTTAGGCACACGCACGCATCAACGAAGTCAAAAGTTGATGAACTGCTGTCTGAATAGGGACTTTATTTATGATAGTTGCATGTTGGAAGGCAAATACTTCCCCGTCATTTTCAAGCGTCAATGTACCTTTGTCCATTATTAACAGTTTTCAACGTTTTATAGTTGCAACATACTATATGCCTGTGTGTTTGATTTACAATTGTTGAGATCAGTATTGCATGTGTGCTTCATATTTTAAAATTAAGTGATTATATGTTATGATGATTGAATGTTTTTTTTTTTTTTTTTTTTTCTTGTTCTTCTGCAGATTGACGGTGATGTCATCTCACTGATGGACGATTCCACCCTTGCCAATTATGTCCCTTGTTATGGAGACCGGATTGCACTCTTCATTTTTTGTAAGACGAAACAGCTCCCAACCAAAAGAAAAAATGGACTTTTGGAAAAATTGCGTGAAAAAATGAAAGTCAGGAACGATAGCGAGAAAGGAGACACTGCGTCAAAGACACAAGAAGCAAGACAGACAAGGAGGCAGAAAACAACGAGAAATGTAGCAATTGGATGGATACACAGTGATGGAAAAATAACCAAACAGGTGAGGGAGAAACAGGGAGGGGGTACCAGAAAACTTCAAATGTCCACAGAAGCTGGGTTAGAAGACATTCTCAATGAAGGAAAAAAACTGTTTTTCCCTGATGGAATTTCTCCTAAAGGCTCAGAATTGGACTTTCAGTTTGAGGTGTGGGATTTCAAACAAAACCTCCTCACTGATGAAACCTGCCAGTCCATTGGCAATATGTATGAGGCTGCAAAACTTACATTGTTGCGCTTTTATATTGCAACAAGGCCAAAAGATGACCACTATGATGACAGCACGGCAGCCAAAGAAGTCTTGGTTTTGTCACACGATGCCAGTGACTACAACCCTGAAATTGAAGAGGTATCTGTTGATTCAAGTGAAATCTACACGGCATTCAACATTTCTTCTGATTCAGAAATAACCTTTGGTCCTTCATACAGCACAGAGGGAGATGCTGACATCACACTGATATATGACGGTCCACCCGATCCACAAGATGTGATGACAATCAGTGTCCACTACACTGACACGTTGAGTGATATGATCATAGCATCTTCTGAAATTGCTATCTTGAACAAATCACTCATTGTGAAACGCATAGTCCCAGATAATACAGAAGAAGCTGGCATTGGATCTGGAGTATTGAGAGATGTTCTCACATGCTTCTGGCAACAATTCTATGACCGGTGCACCCTTGGTACAACAATTAAAGTGCCATTTATTCGCCATGATTTTCCAGCAGAAAAGTGGAAAGCAGTTTGGAGAATCCTTGTGAAGGGTTACCAAGATTGTTGCTATTTCCCAAACAAACTTGCGTTTCCTTTCCTCGAGCAAGTGCTTTTCAACTCGGTCTACAGTGATCTAAAATCACATTTTCTGCAGTTTGTGAGCAGCCAGGAGCGTGAAGTTTTGACGGCAGCAATGAAGGACTTTTCAGAAGTGGACTTAGATGAACTTGTGGAAGTCCTTGATAACTACGGCTGTAGAAAAAGAATCTGCTGAAAGCTTTCCCAATATATTGCAAGAAATAGCACACAAAGAGCTGATCCAAAAGCCCATGTTTGTGATTGACTGCTGGAGGGAGGTTATTCTCCACCGTGTCCTGATCAGTCCAGAAGAACTAAACAAGTTGTGCTCGGACTTACAACCTACCTCAAAAAAGGTCTGCCAACTGCTGAAATTTGCCACTGATTTAACCCCAAAGCAGAAAGTGGCAAATTACCTGAAAAGGTTCATTAGAGAATTGGATGAATTCATGCTTCAGAAGTTTCTCCGTTTTTGTACTGGATCTGATCTTGTTGTAACCAACGCCATTCTTGTGGAGTTTCAGGAAATGACGGAGTTTAGTAGAAGGCCGGTGGGGCACACATGTGGAAATGTTCTGCATATTGCTGACAGCTATGATAATTTCCCAGATTTCCGATCTGAATTCAACGCCGTTCTTGAAAGCAATATCTGGGTGATGGACATTGTGTAGCTTTTTAATACCAAGAAACTGTGACTAAACTGTCGTAGGCTGAATCAGCACGACATTACCTTTACACTACATTACAGTATATTGTTTTGTGTTATCAATATGTTTGTTGAAACAAACGTTGCATTTTTGCTGTTTTATGGTTTGTATACAAATCACTTGCATTTTGTGTTATATTACAGTCATAGTTCTGTAAAGTTCTGTGGACTTTTTTTATACAAAAAGGCCTAGGAAGTTATGCATAACCATCAGATGGTTGTTTCAACAGTTTTGCTGTATTAGGTGCATGTTTCTTTTGTTCAAAATTAAAGATTTCATTGCATTCAATTTTTGGCTCCACATGAATGTTGAAAGTTAATATATTGTGTGAAAAGGTGGTTTAATAACATTTTACAGGTATTTTCTAATGGCTTTATAATTCTCACATCGACATCACAGTCCGGAGGTGCAAGGTGGGGTTCTGAACTTCCTGTTTGGAGTCTCCAGCTATTCCAGATGCACCAATATTTCACTAACATGTGTCAGGTTAAAGGAAAACACACTAAATTGTCCTTGTCATTGTGAGCACTGGTGGTCGTTCATCTGTGCATTGCGCTTCGCTAGCAACTGGTTCAGGGTGTCCTCCGCCTACTGCCCAATGACTGCTGTGATAGGCTATACAGCACACCTCACGACTCTTGAGGATAAGGAGATAAGAAAATGGATGGAGAGGTTTTATAACACGATTAAGACATCCATCCACTTGTGATCTATCACAATGGTCACAGGGCATGCTGGAGCCATGGCAAAGTTTTAAAAATGTCTATGTACTTCCAACCTACCGCTGAAGAGTGCCATTGAGAGGAGTCGAAAAAAAACACAACTGGTTGTGGAGTAAATTTGAAGTTTCATTTTCACATCAGTACAAAGTCCAAAGATTGCATCAGTACACATGTCAAATATACTTCAGTAATTCCTCTCTCAACTTAACATACAAGTCACTCGCATTCAATGGATCTGATGGTGCGTGCCATTCATTTTCCTCCATAAGCAGACAACACAGTTCAAATACAGTTTCATCACATGGAAAATCACCTTTTGTCGTGCACTCTTCCATACATGCAGTGATCTCTTCCGTTCCAACAGGTTTTAATTGATCCTCGGCACTGTGCATCGCAGGAAATGAATACATGATCACTGGTCGACCGGAAGCTGTATCATTGTGCAATCTTCGTCTTATTTTGTGTGAGTTCCACGTGTTCACAACTTCATCCAGCTTGTCCTGAACAAAAAGCAGCATTGTTTGAGGATGATATTTATACCATTTATAAAATTAAAGAAAAAAGGCCCAAAAACATTATTCTACCTGACCTGCACAAGATTAAGAAAGCAGAACCGGATAAGACTTTTATCCAGAAAATCTCCTGTAAAGTGGCCATCATCCTGAAGAGTTTGAAATAAATTCATCCAAAATTGTACACTCTGTTTGCGAAGGGTGGACCACCACCCTTCAATGCGCTGATTGGCTGTACTTCTTCCATAGAGGAAACTTTTCTCCGCAGCAAAATTGTCTGAGTGGTTCCGACGCAAAAACATTTGCATCTGTTCGACACAAACGTTTTCTGTGCCCCTGTCAGCACGGATCCTCTCTGGACATCCACCGACGCATGAAACTGTTTTTATAAAATAACTTGCAACCACCTTAGGGTCACTGTTTGTGGTATAGGCTTCCGCCCAGAGCACATACCGGCTAAACCCATCAATACAGCCATGAATGCCAATCCCATAGGGTTTTAATTTGTCATAGCCATCCATGTGCCAAAGAGCATTTGGCCCTCGACAGTTGTACTGCTGCCGTCTTAGGCGTCGTGCTCTTCTTATTCCCACGCCTACAGGGTCAACCAATTTTATAATTTGTCTCATTATATCTTGTGACACAACAAATCCGTTGTGAATGGCACGCAGATGTAGCCAACGATAACCCTGCATCTGTCCACTCGTCAGGATCTCGTGCTGGACAAAAGCCAACACATCTCCCAGGTCTGATTGGTTCTTTCTTCGAAAAGGACCTAGTCTTTTGCATATCCTTTTCAGAGTCCGAACACTTAAAATAATTTGAGCATTATGTGATAAAATTGCAAGTATTTCCTTATTGCTGAATCCAATTCTAAAGCATAGCTTGATCAAGTCATCCAAATCTGGAATTTCAGCCACTGTTTGGGTTGCACCCTCCATCAGTCACTTTATCTGCACAAGAAAAGAAAGATGACAATTACAATCTGACAAAAACACCAGTGGGCATTTTGAAAACATGACTGTATGACAGTATGCTTGTTGTATATAGTTGTTTTTAACAATGTTTTCGCTTATGATAGTGTTAGTTCAAACGTAAGTAACTTCATATTCGTGAAGCAGTCTAAAAGTAAATACAATAAAGGTCGTGTGCGCATACAGTACTGTACTTTCTTCGACGCGACAGTTTAATCAAGTGTGTTCAGTTCACAATGAGTTCACAGTGACTCTCTGTCACTGTCTTCCACACGATGGGTGCGAAATCAGCAGTGGTGTTGTTAAAAACAACGTTATGTGGCGTCACGGTGACATAGTACCAACTTAAATGGTTACTTTCTATTTATTCACGACTGTAAAGCGGGTGCATCTATTTATGATATTCGCGCTAGCAACGGAGCTATCAGCTACGCGGAGCACGTTAACTATGGACACAACAGCCATTAAACGAAACAAACACAACACACTGTTTACTCATCCTCTGCTCCTCCAAAAGAGAAAGGATGTCTTCCGACACTCCTCGGCCACGCAAAAAGTCGATAGGTGATGACATTACTGTATGTCCTTTCTTCCGAGCCACACTTACGTCTTGTACACGCTGACGAGGCCAAACATGAATAGCTCCACGAACGTTACAAAGTCAGAATTCTGACTTTAAAGTCAGAATTCTGAGAAAAAAGTCAGAATTCTGACTTTAAAGTCGGAACGAAAATAATTCTGACTTTAAAGTCAGAATTCCGAGAATAAAGTCAGAATTCTGACTTTAAAGTCAGAATTCTGAGAATAAAGTCAGAATTCTGACTTTAAAGTCGCAACGAAAATAATTCTGACTTTAAAGTCAGAATTCTGACTTTAAAGTCAGAATTCTGAGATTAAAGTCAGAATTCTGACTTTAAAGTCAGAATTCCGAGAATAAAGTCAGAATTCTGACTTTAAAGTCAGAATTCTGAGATTAAAGTCAGAATTTTGCCAACCGTATTTTTTTTTCTTCAGTGGCCCTAATCCTCTTCCGTACGAATGGACCACTGTACATATTCAGACTCTTTTCCCCCCCCCCCCCCAAAACTAAAGATAACATTTATTCTGGCTCCCCCTGGTGAATTTTTAGTCATTGCATATGTGCTCCTTGTCCATTTTAGTCTCTGCCTGTCAACCCCGTGGAATGTGCGATGTACATCATGCAGGCACCAGACACCCCAACCCCCACCCCAGGCCCCCTCCTCACCACCCCCTACCACACTCCAATCATAGTGTTCTGCAAATGCTCTGCAACTGGTTTTTCGTTTGACGTAGTCTTTCAAAGAAGTCTATCCTCCCTCCATTGCCGCTCCTCAGAAATATCCAGTCGTTGAATCGGTGAGTAACAAATACAATTTATTTTCTCAGCGCAAACTGAGAAGGTTTTATGTGTGACAGATTTCACAATGGAAACTGAGCATGTGCACACTGATCTATTTTTAAAAGCAGCTCTTCCACAGTGTCGGCCACACCAACTCAAGCTACACAGCATCTGACAACACTGAGAAATTTCAGTTGCCCATCTTCATTAAAGATACAAAAACATTGTGAGATGTTCGATCATATTTCCGTTCATTGCAGACTGACAAATAATATCACTTTCTGCATATCAGTTCAGCTCTCCCTAATTGAACTTATATAAATGAAAGAACCTTCTTGTACATTTTAAAACAAACCAAATTTCCACCAGTCGGAAATGATATCAAAGACGAATGTTAGATGGTACTTGTAGACATGTTTAGCGCATAGCTTACTTTTTTTGGTTAGTTGAGGCATCCATTTCTATCAACACGCTTTTTCAACTTCACTCTGCAATGTAAATGTCCTGATTTGTTTTTGTGTCATACTTTTTGTGTCGTACTTCTCAAAGTGAAACATGATCAGCTCACAGGAGTGTATTAACCTCAGAGGAAGATGACACAAATGTTGCCACTGCATTCACAACCAAAGAACGCTCATTCACATTCAAATGTTGGCAACTTTGCTTTCTCAGCAATCGTGACATCCACAATAAAAGCCTATTTTCTTGAACGTTATTTGAAAAGAAATCAACTGTGTTAAAATGCAATGTTTGAACGCTGAGTGATTTTTCACTTCCACTGGCAAAGGATTGTTCCCTCTACTCCAAGGTCACCGTGCAGCAGGATGTCCTTTCCCCCTGGGCCGTCCTTCCCCCTCCTCTTTACAACGCTACCCCCATTCCACGCAGCCACCCCTGTATTTTCATCTCGGGAGCCCAATGCTACTGCTTGCCAGGATTGGGAACAAGCCCACCATCTTCTCTTCCACCTAGGCAACATGTCTCTGCTGATGGCTCTGGTCATTCCCACCACACTGGGTCTGCACATGGTTCTGCTTCGGCTTCTTTTCGTGACAGGTCAGTCTGGAGTGCTGCCTTCTGATGACACCCTTACTGTTAGACGACAGCTTCTGTATGTTACCTTTGATCGTTATTTTCTTTTCAAGAGCCAATGAATTCATAGGATAATATATTGGGTAAACCTCCAACAAAGGACAGATAAAAGAAAAAGGTAGTGGTGGCTGGAAGATGTATTTACAGCAAGTTTATCTTCCACTTGGAACTGGACAAGGGACAGGAAATATCAAGATTCATGGGAAATGGGGTTGTAAGCGGTCATTTATTTATAGTCTATTCAAAAAAACAACTCAAAGAAATTCAAATAGGAATTGAGCAAGCAATGGAAAACAAAAAAGACCAACATATTGTATAGCTGGATTTTATAGACAGTGTTTATTTTGAATGGATATTTTATTTTTAAATGTCCAATATCCTGAAAATGTGTTTCTTGCATCCTGACAGGATGTGGCTTCTTCATTGCTTGGGCAACTTTGTATAGGTGTAACATGGACGCCATGGTTTGGAATGTGGTTTTCTTGGTGGTCAACTTCATGCACTTGTTGTTTCTCTTGTACAAACGTAGGCCGGTGAGTAATATGTTGCTGTCCACTGAAAAACTTCAGTTGGGGTGTGAAGTGTGTCTATGTAAATGCTGAGATTTAGGCTACATTTTTTTTTGCATTGCCTGTGAAGGTAGTCCCAGACCCTCCTAGATTTCTGTCTATACCAGATTGATAAAATAGAAAAATACCTCTGGAGAATTTTGGACAAGTAATGTACCAAGTGACAATATCAGACCAAGACTTAACAATCCCATATAAAACTTTTCCTCCACAGCAAATATGCCTTTGTTGACTCATGGATGTTATATCCCGCACATTTTTGTCACTTTGATAATACTTTGTTATGCAAATAATACATTTAAACTGTTTTCCTGCTTTCTCAGATTAAGATCAAGAGGCAGTTGAGGTCGGTGTATAAGCGGATGTTTGAACCCTTACATGTCAGTGAGGCTCTATTTCAGCGACTCACGGGTCAGTTCTGCACCATACAGGCTCTGTCGAAAGGGCAGGCCTATGCTGCAGAGGATAAGACCTCTGTGGACGAACGACTCAGTATTCTCCTCAGAGGAAAGTATGTACAGTTTCATGGCTGACTTGGGTTTCTTAACCTTACCTTACTCGTAGGGGATCAAACAAATATTTAAGAAAAAAATACACTTTCTTTGAACATGTTTATGAATACAGTACATATGTATGTAAAAGGAAATGTGGTAAGCTTAACATAGTTCTGTTCTGCCTTTTTTAGTTTTTAGTATTCATTCTGCCATTAACTTTCTGTTTAATAGGATGAAAGTGTCCTATCGAGGGCATTTTCTTCACAACATCTACACAAATGCCTTTATTGATTCCCCAGAGTTTCGTTCCACTTTAATGCACAAAGGAGAGAAGTTCCAGGTATTCTATATTTTTCATTCTGATATGATGTACATAATAAAGTCAATAAACATGGGCACCATAACCGATCACACCTTTTTTCAAGTTTATATTTCAGAATCAGAATCAGAATCAGAATCAGAATACCTTTATTCGTCCCGCAATGGGGAAATTTGCAGTCCACAGCAGCAATTGAAGAGGGATGGGGTTGGGGTGGGAGTGAAAGGATAGAAAACAAGATATTCTAAGAATAACAAAATAAAAAAGTCAACTGTATACTGTGCAAATGTAGATGTGCAAAAACCGTTCTATAAACAAGACTGTACATAGTGCAGAATCAAGAAATGCATTTAGATATATTGCAACAACCCATATTTACAAGTGTCCAGTTTTGTTTTTTTTTTTCACATGTGATCATTGGGAATTGTGAAGCCTGACAGCAGTCGGTAGGAACGAGCGGCGGTATCTCTCCTTCTTGCAGCGCGGGTGTAATAGTCTCTGGCTAAAGGAGCTACCCAGAGCTGTCAGGATGGGCAGGAGGGGGTGGGAGGGGCTGTCCGTCATAGCTTTTAGTTTACCTAGCGTCCGTCTGTTGCCCACCTCCTCTAGAGAGTCCAGCGAGCAGCCCACAACAGTACTTTCAGTAGTTATCATCAACCTTAAGTCCAACCCTTCACTTATGTCGCATGAAAAACACATAAGATGTACCGGTATTGTCCTCTGCATAAATAGTGCAGCTTATCAGTATTCTAATTATTCTATTTACTTCAATTTTATATACATGGTGGTCGACAGGTTAGTACACCAGCCCCACATTGCAGAGGTGTAGGGTTCGATTCCAGCACCGGCCTTCCCGTGTGGAGTAGTTTGCATATTCTCTCCGTGCCTGCTTGGGTTTTCTGTGGGTAATCCATTTCACCCCTACATTTCAAAAATATGTAACTCGTAATGGCTCCTCTTCGTGCCCGCAAGTCTTAGTATTCGCGAGGGTAAATGAATCAGATAATGGATGGATAGATACTCATTCAAACATTCATTCATTTTTCGAGCCACTTTAACCTCACTAGAGGGCGGGGTGGGGATGCTAAATTCTATATGATGATGGAGGCATGGAAATGGTTCACTCTTATGTCCTGCCCTCTGCCTCGCCTGGGACATGGGCAAAATTCAGTTGGATTGGCTTCCTCACTCACTATCGGTGCCAACACATCAATTGTTCGTGATCAATTCATATCTCCACTCAATTGTCGCATAGGGGGTGTCCGGGTGCCAAATGCTGACCAAACATGCCAAACATGCTGATGTTTGAACATGGTGTTTGTAATGGTCAATCTATGATGAGCCCACCTCTTGGGTTCTCACCGTGGCTTGAACTCCAGTGATCAGGTGCCAAGAAAAGGGGCAATAAGTATTCCCACACCTGCTATGTGCCTTTCACCATAAGAAACTCTAGAGTGAAAGGAGTCCAATCCCTCTTTTTCTTTGTTGAAAGTTGGTCCATATTTTTTGGATTGGCTTCATGTTTGGGCAAGAGAAAACGGTGTCTAGATTTTCACTCATCATAACAGGTCTTTTAAGCCTTGCATTGTGTCGCCCCTCACCTAAGATTTGTGTTTCATGGGTGACCCTGCTCGGAGTATATAGTCCTGACAACCTGAGTCTTGGGATCATTTGGATCCTCTTGGAAATAAAACCTCTGTTACACACTTTGGCCCACAAGTTGGGAGCCACACCCATTGGTTATAAACGGTACATACATGTACAAACACATTATTATGACATATATCCATGCAACAAATAAAAACTCAACAAAAAGAATAAGCAATAATTTTCTCACTTTCAAATCTCAATTGTTCTTTACACAAACTTGTGAAACTCACTTTTCAAAAATGCTGAAAACGCACATGAAACCAAATGGTTTTTACTAATGAATAATGAATGAGGATCTTTGATTTGTATTTCTCCTTACTTCAAAATTAAGCTTGGGTGAAACCATAACAAATTCTTCAATTGTTTCTATAATATCATAATAGGTGACCATTACGGCAGAGGAAGACTGTAAATTTCTGTGTTGGTCTCGGGAGAGACTTACATACTTCCTGGAATCAGATACATTCCTGAACGAGGTGTTTAGGTACCTCATTGGCAAAGACATTACCAACAAGCTCTACTCTCTCAATGACCCCACACTCAGTGACAAGGTTGGTACAATAATATTGGGAACAATTCAACAATTCTCATAATTAGTGATTGTATGGCAGATGATAACATTATTATTATTATTATTATTATTCCTAGGCATTGAAGAAGATGGACCGCCAGCCCAGCCTCTGTTCCCAGCTATCCATGATGCAAATGCGGAACAGCATAGCCAGCACCAGTGACAGTGATGATGTCCTTAATCAGATCCTAAGAGGAGGATCTAGTGGATCCTCTCTACGTAAGTTAGAGCGAGGTGCTCATAGGACACCCTCGGACATGTAGGATATGTCTAATTGAAGATATCGCTCGTGGAAAAAAAAAATAGATATACAGTCAAACCTCGGTTTTCGAAAATGTCATATTTTTTAGGCCCCGGTATACAACCGAAAGTTGGTTCTCAACTAAACTGAGTGCATCTGAATGCATCACTCGACTACCCTGTGCTTCCTTATACGTCACTTCCTTAGATGTCACGTCTTCCTCATTGTTTCATTGTGACCGACGCATTATTGTTGTGGTTTTATTTTTGCGAAAATGCTGACATATTTGGTTAAGATCTCCTGAATAGTATGATTTAAAAGCAAGCAGAGGATGGTTTGAAAAGTTAGTGTGCCCTGTGTTTGCCCAAAGACAGCTGGGATAGATGCCAACACGCCCCGTGGCAGAAAGATAGAGAGATTTTTATGTACAGATGTTAATGTTGATGTTAAAAATTGGTGAAAATAAAGGTTTGTTGTTATAGAATTTTACACATGACCTCTATTATTACGTTTTTATCTGGTTTATGCGATGAAATTGTTAAAAAAGTTATTTTCTAGACTTTGAGCGGATTAAGATTTTTTACATTGATTTTAATGGAAAGTGCTGTTTCGGTTTTTGAACAAATCGGTTTTCGAACAGGTTTCTGAAACGGATTATGGTCGAAAACCGAGGTATCACTGTATATTTTTTCAGTCTGTTTATTTTTCAGTCATATTATATAATTTAAGTCTCATCTCATTTTCCGTACCGCTTATTCCTCGTTAGGGTCGCGGGGGTTGCTGGAGCCTATCTCAGCTGTCTTCGGGCACGAGGCGGGGGACACCCTGAATTGGTTGCCAGACAATCGCAGGGCACACAAAGACATACAACAGTCACTCTCACACTCACACCTAGGGACAATTTGGAGTGGTCAATCTGCCTGCCATGCATGTTTTTTGGAGTGTGGGAGGAAACCGGAGTACCCGGAGAAAGCCCACGCGGGTCCGGGGAGAACATGCAAACTCCACACAGGGAGGCCGGACCGGGACGCGAACCGGCGACCTCTGCACTGTGAAGCCGGTGTGCTAACCACTCGACTACCGGGCTGCCCCTATAATTTAAGTGTTTCAATTAAAATATACTGTTCAGTATATTGAAGTAAATATTGTTTTACTAAAGGTTTTCCTCAACGTTCCTAAGTATCCAGTGCATCATCCCACAGGCATGCATGGTTTTAAGCAATACAATACACACTTATACCAATCTTGCACATACACTTCAATACCAGCAGGAAGAAACCCAAGTATAAAATAACATTTACAATTGTCACTGAGATGTTCTATCACCTGGGCCACCCCTCTGAAAATCATCTGTCCGCACCCCGGCTTACATTGATCACTCTTTTACACAGAGAAGGTAGAAATTATCCGAGACTGTCCGACATCAGACTAATACGCTTTTTTCACGAATTGATGTGATTATGAATTACAGTAAAGTCTCGTTATATCGATATCGGATATATCGATAGTCCCGGTTATATCGATACTATTTCTATGCACGCACGGAGAAAATTACATGCAAACAGAGTCGGATATATCGATAGTCCCGGTTATATCGATATTTTTTCGGACTCCCTTGAATATCGATATAACGAGACTTTACTGTAATCTATTTTCTACAATAACCCTATCATTTTTGACCCAGAACAGTACTCGTAATTTTTGCATTTATGCACATTAAACCAAATATTTGTTTCAGGGGAAGCCGCTTTGTCAAAAAGCACAGAGGATTATCGTGGTTCTAAAGGCTTTTTTTTTATGAGTGAAGAGCTCTTTTTTGCTTATCGCAATGGCTCTTAACGTTGTACAATGGAAACTATGTTAATTTATTATCTACAAGTAGAAACATTGTCGATCTAAATTCACTGAAATGTGTATTATTCGGTGTGTTGACAATAGGTTACCGGTATCTTGTTTTGAGTTGTTCTAATGAAAATACTCTTTTTTGTGTGTTGACTTTGTCTAGAAAAATCACCAGTTGTCAAGGACTCTTCAAAAATGAAACCCATTGAGGAAGGAATGGAGGATGATGTTTTTGTTGATTCTTCTCCCAACAAACCCTGCCGTCCTTCCAGCACATCCACTGAGGAAGTGTAACCGGGGAGAACACACACACACACACACACACACACACACACACACACACACACACACACACACACACACACACACACACACACACACACACACACACACACGCACACGCACACGCACACACACACACACACACACACACACACACACACACACACACACATACACAACACAAACATACACACAAGCAACAAAAACAAAACAACCAAAAACAAAACAGAGCATCCAAGACAAATTACACAATCGATGCAAAGAAGTAGACGATGAATGAAATAATTGAGGCAAATAAAGTTTGTTGTAAGAAAATATATTAAAATGTGTTTAGCTTGACATATCTGATGTCATCACTCTTCATATTGTGGAAAGTTTTTAATTATTAGAAATATTTTGGTATGTGCAGTGCTTATTAATTAAAGTTTATTAAATTATAATAGCTGTCTAATTTTTTATGAAAATGTGCCCCTAACCAACCTGCGCTGAATTTTACGGAATTGGATTGGATTGGATTTGCCTTTATTAGTCTCGCAGTGGAGAAATTTACATTTCACAGCAGCAAAGTGATGAAAGAAATGAAAGTAGAAAAGCAAAACACAGGAGCTGCTGGAAAGGCAGCTGTGTCTCGCGGCGCCGTCTTGAAGTCAAAAGAACAAAAAAAAAAACTAAATAACAAATAACATGACAACACAAAGACACAGAGATACATTCATTCTTAAGCACTTTCTGTACCCTCTTTGTCACATAAAGCAGTTCTAGATGAAAGTGGAGAGGATCAAAGCGTCTCTTCACCAGTGGATCAGGGACATCATGGTGGAATGTGCACATCGACTACAAGCTAAATCTTGAAAGCAAACACGCAGCTGTAGCATCCATTGACGAAAAGAGATTGTCTCACATCTCCTGTCCCCCATAAATCAGCTTCAATTCCATCCCGCGACAGTTCCATATAGGCATCGGCGCGCTGACGCTCCCTTCTTCTTATCGCGGGCTCCTCAAGCCATGTATCCATCCAGCCGCAGACTGTCCAACAGCACCGACCTTCCGCTGAACAAAGCGGGGCTGTGAAGATGCTGCCCATTACAGGCGCAAAAAAGCACAATGGCCCCTGTGGTGTCCAGCGATGACAGTCCAATGGCACCGACATTCCTCCCATTCAAAAACAGTACTGGCATATCCATGCTGCCGAAAAGGCGCAACCGCTCAGCACAGTCTCATCCTTGATGATTGTCGTGGTCAAAAATGCTGAAAAACAATCCGTATCCGTTCCACACGACGCACAACAACACAAAGTGACAAAAGAAAACACAAAACCAAGACAAAAACAACAACAAAAAAAGCACTTGCTGACGGCTGCCTACTCGGTCGCCATCTTGGACTCCTACATAATATTACATGCATACGAGAATTGCTCCCGCCCCTTCTTCCCCTGCAACACATATTTTCTCCTCCCATAATATGGCAGCAAAATTGGATAAAGATGTTCCACTTTCATGTCACGGCAGGAAAACATTATCTTAAAAACAAGGAGAATACATTCACATAGCTTAAGTGTTTTTTGATGCCAGTCCTCTATGCAAACTGTCCCTTCTATCATGACAGTGGATACACAGATCAGTCTAAGCTTCTTCTTCTACTTTTCCTTTCGGCTTTTCCCCTCAGGGGTCGCCACAGCAAATCAATGTCCTCCATCTATCCCGGGTTTGTGCATCCTCTTCTCGCACACCAGCTACCTTCATGTCCTCTTTGACCACATCCATAAACCTCCTCTTCGGTCTTCCTCTCGGTCTCCTGCCTGGCAGTTCAAGACTCAGCATCCTTCTCCCGATATAGTCACTCTCGCTCCTCTGGACATGTCCAAACCATCTCAGTCTGGCCTCTCTGACTTTCTCTCCAAAGCCTCTAATATGAGTTGCCCCTCCTGATCCTATCCAACCTGGTCACTCCCAAAGAAAACCTCAACATCTTCAGCTCTGCTACCTCCAGCTCTGCTTCCTGTCTTTTCTTCAGTGGCACTGTCTCCAGTCCAAACATCATAGCTGGTCTGACCACGGTTTTATACACTTTTCCTTTCATCCTAGCTGAAACCCTTCTATCTGTCACGTTTTGCGAGGTGGTGATGGCGGGTGCGGATCCCAAGAAGCAGGCAGGAGGGAGCAGGAGGTTGTTTGACAAATTGTATTAAAATAAAGGTCAGCAGGAACAAAATGTAAAACATCAAAATCATCTGAATGGAAAAAATACAAAGTAGCAAAAGAAGACCAAGAGTAAAAGTCTGCCAAGGTTAAACAAACACATACACAATGCATGCAGCAAACAAGCAGCAAACAATGAACCGGCACCGGATGATCGTGCCGGGTGTCCTTTTAAGTGTCAGTGATTAAAACGACCAGCACCTGCGAGGCTGCAGGCAGGGCTGACGTCGCTACCCGCTGGTCGCCAATCTGATCGGGACGACCAGCACCGGTGCAGGTGTAGGCGGGGCCGACAGCGCCCCCCGTTGGTCGCCAACCAGATCATGACACTATCACACATCACACCTGACATTTTTCTCCAGCCGCTCCAGCCTGCCTGGACACGCTTCTTCACCTCTTTTCCACACTCTCCATTGCTCTGGACAGTTGACCCCAAGTACTTAAAATCATTCACCTTCTTTATCTCTTCTCCCTGTAGCATCACTCTTGCATTTGGATCCCTCTCATTCACACACATATATTCTGTCTTGCTGCGACTGATCTTCATTCCTCTCCTTTCCAGGGCATATCTCCACATCTCTAGTTTCTCCTCCACCTGCTCCCTGTTCTCGCTACAGATCACAATGTCATCTGCAAACATCATTGTCCAAGGAGATTCTTGTCTAACATCGTCTGTCAGCCTGTCCATCACCATAGCAAACAAGAAGGGGCTCAGAGCTGACCCCTGGTGGAGTCCCACTTCCACCTTGAATTCCTGTCATACCGACAGCACACATCACAACTGTCTTACAGTCATGACACATGTCTTGCACCGCTCTGACATACTTTTCCGTAACTCCAGACTTCCTCATGCAATGCCACAGCTCTTCTCTGGACACCCTGTCACACGCTTTCTCCAGATCTACAAAGACACATTGCAATTCCTTCTGACCTTCTGTGTACTTCTTTATCAGCATTCTTAAAGGAAACACTGCCTCTGTCATACTCTTTTTTGGCATGAAGCCATACTGCTGCTCACAAATGTTCACTTCTGCTCTAGCTTCAACTACTCTTTCCCACAGTTTCATTGTTTGGCTCATCAACTTTATTCCTCTGTAATTAGTACAACTCTGCACATCTGCTTTGTTCTTAAAAATGAGCACGAGTACACTTCGTGTCCATATATATATATATATATATATATATATATATATATATATATATATATATATATATATATATATATATATATATAAAAATCCTCGTCTCACCCACCATGGGTGGTGTCTGTCCCCATTTCAGCTCAGGTCCTCTACCAGAGGCCAGGAAGCTTGAGGGTTCTGCGCAGTATCCGTGCTGTTCCCAGCACTGCGCTTTTCTGGACCGAGATATCCGATGTTGTTCCCGGGATCTGTTGCAACCACTCGTCGAGTTTGGGGGTCACTGCCCCAAGTGCTCCGACCACCACACGCACGACTGTCACCTTTACCTTCCAGGCTCTCTCCAGCTCCTCTCTGAGCCCTTGGTATTTCTCGATTTTCTCATGTTCCTTCTTTCTGATGTTCCCATCACTCGGGACCGCTACATCCACGACAACGGCTTTCCTTTCCCCTTTATCTATGACCACGATATCTGGTTGGTTGGCCATTACCATCTTGTCAGTCTGTATCTGGAAGTCCCACAGGATTTTTGCTCGGTCATTCTCCACCACCTTGGGAGGTGTTTCCCATTTTGACCTTGGGGTTTCCAGTCCATACTCCGCACAGATGTTTCGGTAGACTATGCCAGCCACCTGGTTATGGCGCTCCATGTAGGCTTTCCCTGCCAGCATCTTACACCCTGCAGTTACGTGTTGGATTGTCTCAGGTGCCTCTTTGCACAACCTACACCTTGGGTCTTGTCTGGTGTGGTATATCCCTGCCTCTATGGCTCTGGTGTTCAGGGCCTGCTCTTGGGCAGCCAGGATGAGTGCCTCTGTGCTGTCCTTTAGGCCAGCCCTCTCTAGCCACTGATAGGACTTCTTGAGATCAGCCACTTCTGCTATGGTTCGGTGGTACATCCCGTGTAGGGGCTTTTCCTCCCATGATTGTCCCTCTTCCAGCACCTCATCCTCTGTTCCCCATTGACTGAGACATTCTCTGAGTACATCATCCGTTGGAGCCTTCTCTTTGATGTATTCATGGAGCTTGGATGTTTCATCCTGGACAGTGGCTCTCACACTCACTAGTCCCCGGCCTCCTTCCTTACGGCTTGTGTACAGTCTCAGGGTGCTGGACTTGGGATGGAACCCTCCGTGCATGGTGAGGAGTTTTCGGGTCTTAACATCCGTGGTCTGACTCTCTTCCTTTGGCCACCTTATTATTCCTGCAGGGTATCTGATCACTGGCAGGGCATAGCTGTTTATTGCCCGGGCTTGTTCTTGCCATTGAGCTGGCTTCTGAGGACTTGCCTCACCCGCTGGAGGTATTTGGTCGTAGCCGCTTTCCTTGTTGCTAATTCGAGGTTGCCATTGGCCTGTGGTATACCGAGGTACTTGTAGCTGTTTTCAATGTCTGCTATTGTTCCTTCAGGGAGTGAGACCCCTTCAGTGTGAACTACCTTGCCCCTCTTAGTCACCATCCGACTACATTTCTCCAGCCCGAATGACATTCCGATATCACTGCTGTAGATCCTGGTTGTGTGGATCAGGGAGTCTATGTCCCTTTCGCTCTTAGCATACAGCTTGATGTCATCCATGTAGAGGAGGTGACTGATCGTAGCTCCATTTCTGAGGCGGTATCCATAGCCTGTCTTGGCGATTATCTGGCTGAGGGGGTTCAGTCCTATGCAGAACAGCAGTGGGGAGAGTGCATCACCTTGGTATATGCCACATTTGATGGACACTTGCGTTAGTGGCTTGCCATTGGCTTCAAGTGTGGTTTTCCACATTTGCAACGAAGGCTCTCAGGGTCCTGTTGACCTTATACAACTCCAAGCATTCATTGATCCATGTGTGTGGCATCGAGTCATATGCTTTCTTGTAATCAATCCAGGCTGTGCACAGGTTGGCATGTCGGGACCTGCAGTCTTGAGCGACTGTTCTGTCAACCAGCAGCTGATGTTTGGCACCTCTAGTATCTCTACTAATGCCTTTCTGTGCTTTGCTCATGTATTGATCCATGTGTCCACTTATCTTAGCCTGACATGAGCTTCCATGTTGTGGAGAGACAGGTTATTGGCCGATAGTTGGAAGGAACTGCACCCTTTGAGGAATCCTTCATGATCAGGATTGTTCGCCCTTCGGTTAGCCATCCTGGGTGAGTCCCATCCATCAGCAGCTGGTTCATTTGTGCTGCTAGGCGCTCGTGGAGAGCTGTGAGTTTCTTTAGCCAGTAGGTGTGGACCATATCCGGGCCTGGTGCCGTCCAGTTTTTCATACCTGAGACTCTTCCTTGTATATCTGCCGCTGTGATGGTAACTGGGTTCTGTTCAGGGAGGTTGCTGTGCTCCTCTTTCAGAGTCACATTGTGCACTGCTGTTATGTGCGACCTCCTTCTCCCATATGCCTTTCCAGTATCTTTCAGTTTCCAGCCTTGGAGGGTCTGCTCTGCTGTTAGAACCCTGCCACTGGGCGTACACTTTCGCAGGTTGTGTTGCGAAAAGCCTGTTTATTCTTCTGGCCTCATTCTCTTTCGTGTACCTCTTTAGGCGACTGGCCAAGGCCTGGAGCCTTTGTTTGGCAGTTTTGAGTGCTTCAGGTATGGTTATCTGCATGTACCTCTTGGGTATTGGCCTTTTATTCACACCTCTCTGGGTCTCCGTCAATTGACTCACATCTTTACGAGCCGCCTTGATCTTGGCCTCCAACCGTCTTTTCCATGGTGGGTAATGAATCTCGTGGCTCTCATGGTTGCTCTTGTAGCCAAGCATGTCTAGGATCACTGATGCGGAGGTGTATATCAGCTCATTGGTTTCCGTGATCGTTCCAGTCGGGATCGTTCTCAGTGCTGCATTCACAGTTTCCATGAGACTTTCAGGTGGTACTTCACATAGCCGTTGTAATCGGTGCCTTCGTTGCCCAGTTTTCATTCTTGCCATGATCTTATCTCTCAGGTCATTTGCTGCCTCGCTCAGCATTTCATTTATTGGGGCTGGCTTCCCAATCTCATTATTCATTGGGGCTTGCCTCCCAATCTCTGGTTGAACCTCTTTGTGATGTGGCAGCCTGGGGCCCTTCACCTCGGAATTTGTGTTGTACCTCATCAATCTCAAGTTGTGATAGCAATTGCCGTTTGTGGATATTGGAACACTGAGCTACTAGTTGTTTCGTGGTCAACCGTGACTGTGGGTTTCGAAGTAACCATTCAGCCCCCATTCTCCGCATGTAACCCCTCTGACTAGGGTTGCTTGAGTAGTAGCATTCCAACAGAGCCATGTTATCGCATCTCGTCCATCTCCGCTTTGTTGCAGTAGCCCATTTTTCATCAGGATGCTCTGGTTCCCCAGCACCTGACGCAGACCTTGTTTGGCCGGGCGACGTCTGAGCCGGCATGTCATTCCATTTATTGTCTCTCATCATTGTATGAGGTAGGCATTAGCGTGAAGGGTCTTGCCCAAGGACCCACACTGGATGATGTCATTGTGCTCATTTTCTCTGCCACAAGTGGGATTCGAACCCTCGTCTCCCATATGCCAAACTGATGCCTTATCAACTGAGCTATCCAGCCGCTAAGTATATGTATGTATATATATATATATATATATATATATATATATATATATATATATATATATATATATATATATATATATATATATATATATATATATATATATATATATATATATATATATATATATATATATATATATATATATGGGGCCAAGACTCTCTCTGGGTGGAGCCATCTTAGGGGGATGTATTTGCCCTCCAGGACACAGCCTCTCGTGACATCACACACCCCCGCCCTTGAGACCGACGTCCTGAAGGTGAAGGATGCAAAACAGGCCAGGAAGGCCGTCATCACGGTCAGCCGAGGTCAGCCGAGGTTTATGCACCAAATGTTGGGTTAAATGTTGTTCTTCCTGGTTCAGCTCTCCATTTGTATAGTCTAAATATTAAATCAGCAGGAAGCAAGGTGATATACAAAAAAAGGAATATTTATTATCGGGCAGCGAGAGGATGTTCTCCAGGGGAGAAGCTAGGCCAAGGGGCAGAGGGGCAAGAGCGAGAGAGAGCGAGAGAGGGAGCTCGCCTCAGATATTTATAAACAACAGGAGTGATGTCACTTTGAAAAGGACCTATCATCTGCTAGATCATGACCAATCATGAATATTCATTATTAGACTGAAACATAACAGCTAGATTTCTACAGTAACTAAGTACAAGCTGAGTACATGTATACTAATTAACATATACAAATAAGTAAACTACATACATGTATGGACTTACTAATTGATAAGAATAAGTAGAAATGAAATAACATAGGATGTTTTTAGCATGTGTATATAACCAATTCTAACACCTTTTTTCATTCATTGTGGGTGCGGCTTATAGTCTGGTGCGCCTTTTGTAGGGACAATGTTTAAAAATATACCGTTATTGGGGGTGCGCCTAAAACGCCAGTACGCCTTATACATCGGAAAATACGGTAGTTCATTGTCAACTGAGGGAAGTTAGGAGTTTTTATGGTAGTCAAGCTATCATGTGTGTGTGCCAAATATGTTACTCTCCCACTCTTATCTTCCCTACTATTTGGCTTCATTCCAACCCCCTGCTGCATTTTCTTCCAAAAATTTAACAATACAAAAGATTAGCTGGGCGATAGTCGAGTGGTCAGCACGTCAACTTCACACTGGGTACCGGGTTCAATTCCAGCTCGGCGTCCCAGTGAGGAGTTTGCATGTTCTCCCAGTGCCTGCATGGGTTTTCTCCGGGTACTCCGGTTTCCTCCCACATTCAAAAAACATGCTGGCTAATTGAACGCACCAAATTGCCCCTAGGTGTGAGTGTAAGTGCATATGCATGCCATAACAAGCAACAGCCATAAAAGCAGCTAAGATGAACGAGAGATAGGATGCAATTTTGCAGCATGTTCACTATGGTACCTCCAGTGACATGCGGTGCGGTTCATGGCTGGTAAGGCACTGCCGTCATCACGGTCAGATTTACAAACATACAGTGACGTGCAGCCAGGGGAGGCAGGTGAGGCAGTGCCTCACCTTTCATCATGGAAACCTGTCATGGAAATATCAAATGAAAAAATAAATTAAACAGTTATATGTATTTAGTGATTTGTACTTTAAAGTTCTTGTCCATTTAACTTCACCGTTTTTGGATTTTTTTCAAAATCGCTGAATTTTCACATTTACCGTGCAAATACTAAGTAGAGACGAGCGTTGAGCCTCAACATGGATTGCGCAATCACTATGCTAACTGTGCTGGCTTGCTCTGCAGAGAGACCGCATTGCTGTCATTCTGCATATCGCTATTAAAGCGTTCAAACACGTTTAGTATATGAACTAAATTTCTACAGTTTAGCTGGTGTATATAACTTACAGTCACTGTACATTATAAACACTGTACTACAGTGTTTATTTTGTTTTATTTTTTTATCAAAACTCTGTGCGTAGGTGAGGCACACAATTCACCCACCTCATGACAGGAGGGCGCTTGTGATTCCAGAGATACTTGCGACTCCACGACGGCAGAATAATAGAATTAGGGACAGCAATCTACAGTAAACAGTTAGCAAGTAAAGTGCAACCCTCCAGTCATTTTTTCGTGTAATAATTTTCTAAACTGGACTTTCAATCGAAGCAGGAGATATTAATTAAAGGAAGACCAACACCGGAGCTAAAAGATTTGCTTCAGACAACGGGACAAAATACTTGCTCTTTTAAGACGGACTGGTACGCACGAAAAGGCTGGCTGTGTGGATGTCCAGCAAGAAACCACATTTTCTGCTTTTCCTGCCTTCTGTTCTCAATTTAGGACAATGTCTGGACTACAATGGGATACTGCGACCGAATAATTTACAACGTAGCCTCATCAAACATGAGCGGTCGACCGCGCACATCCAAAGTAAAATCGCGCAAAAAACATTTGGGATGTCCAGGATCGACTTGGCTTTGGATGAAAAGCAAAGACTCAACATCAGCATTCAGATTTTAAAAGATATCATCAATGCCACCTGCTTCCTTGCCAAACAACAGCTGGCATTTCGTGGAAGTGATGAAAGTAAAGGCTCTGCTAATCGTGGCAACTATGTTGAACTATTACATGCTTTCGCTGAGAAAGATGACAGGCTAGCGAGACATCCACTGTATTTTCTGGCCTGTCAAACAGAATACAGAACAATTTAATTGATGCAGTTGGTGATGTCATTAGAAATGACATTAAAAAGGAGATCGGTGCAGCCCCATTTGCTGCTGTAGAAGTAAATGAGATTGTCATTGAGATTGTTTTTTTTTGTTATTTTGACTTCAAGATGGCGCCGCGAGAGTGGCTGCCTTTCCAGCAGCTCATGTATTTTGTTTTTCTACTTTCATTCCTTTCATCACTTTGCTGCTGTGAAATGTAAATTTCTCCACTGTGAGACTAATAAAGGCATATCCAATCCAATCCAATCCAATCCAATCCAATCCAATCCATTCTCAGCACTGGAAAGACTGAAAACATACAGTCGGAACAGGACTGATCAAGGACGACTTTCTTTACTGGCAGTGATCTCCATTGAGACAGAGAGACTTTTAAAACTGAAGAAAATAAGGAAGGCTTCTACAAAGAAGTTATCGATGCCTTTCTTCAGAAGGAGCGGCGCATGGACTTCATTTACAAATGAAGGTAACACAATAACGTTTTTTGAAATTATTTTTTTCTATGCTACAGTTTGTATATATAACGAATGCTGACATGACATTTTAAACAAAACACGTTAACTGTTGCCAATGAAATGGTGAACAAGCTACTCTGTAGAGTTCATATGTTTGTAAATCTGACTATGATGACGTCAGTGCCTCACCAGCCATGAACCTCACCGCACGTCACTGCAAACATATGAACTCCACAGAGTAGCTTATTCATCATTTGATTGGCAACAGTTAACGTGTTTTGTTTAAAATGTCATGTCAGCATTCTTTATATACTGTATACAAACTGTAGCATAGACAAAAAAAAAAACATTATTATCGTGTTACCTTTACTTAGAAATGAAGTCCAAGTCTCTGTCTCAATGGAGATTACTGCCAGTGAAAAAAGTCATCCTTGATCAGTCCTGTTCCAACTGTATGTTTTCAGTCTTTTGTGCTGAGAATGACCGCTCCACTGATGCTGTAGTAGCTGGAAAAGTGAGCACGAGCTGGAGCAACTTTGTCGCTTCAGGAATAGTTTCAATGAGATCCTTCTTGGCCAAAAAGCTGAGAAGCTGTCCAGGAGATTTACATTCATCCCTCACCGTTTGTGAGCGATACAGTTCGGTGTTGGATTGGATTGGATTGGATTGGATTGGATTTGCCTTTATTAGTCTCACAGTGGAGAAATTTACATTTCACAGCAGCAAAGTGATGAAAGGAATGAAAGTAGAAAAACAAAATACATGAGCTGCTGGAAAGGCAGCCACTCTTGAGGAGCCGTCTTGAAGTCAAAAGAACAAAAAAACTAAATAACAAATAATATGACAGCATAGAGACAATATGACAAAACAAAGACACAGAGAGACATTCATTCTTCAGGACTTGCTGTACCCTCTTTGTGATGACATGAAGCAGTTCTAGATGAAAGAGGAGAGGATCAAAGCGTCTTTCCACCAGTGGATCAGGGACATCATGGTGGAATGTGCACGTCGACTACAAGCTAAATGTTGAAAGCAAACACGCAGCTGTGGCATCCATTGAGGAAAAGAGATTGTCTCACATCTCCTGTTGCACATAAATCTGCTTCAATTCCAAGCCGCAACAGTTCCACATACGCATCGGCGCTCTGCGCTGACGCTCCTTTCTTCTTATCGCGGGTTCCTCAAGCCATGCATCCATCCAGCCGCAGACTGTCCAACAGCACTGACCTTTCCGCTAAACAAAGCGGGGCTGTGAAGATGCTGCCCATTATAGGCGCAAAAAAAGCACAATGGCCCCTTTGGTGTCCAGCGATGGCAGTCGAATGGCTCCGACATTCCTCTCATTCAAAAACAGTACTGGCATATTCATGCTGCCGAAAAGGCGCAACCGCTCAGCACAGTCTCCTCCTTGATGAATGTCGTGGTCAAAAATGCTGAAAAACAATCCGTATCCGTTCCACACGACGCACAACAACACAAAGTGACAAAAGAAAACACAAAACAAGACAAAAACAACAAAAAAAAAGCAAGGCTCATGAGAGCACTTGCTGAGGCTGCCTACTCGGGCGCCATCTTGGACTTCCTTTAATTATCATCTCCTGCTTCAATTGAAAGTCCAAATATGTAATCCACCATTCTGAAAATAAGGCCAAGCAACACGAAAAAAATGACTGGATGGTTGCACTTAACTTGCTAACTGTTTACTGTAGCTTACTTTCACTAATTCTATTATTCTGCAGCCGAGGAGTCGCAAGAAGAATCTGTAATCACCAGTGCCCCCTGTCAGGAGGCAGGAGAACTGTGTCTCACCTATGTACACAGTTTTGATAAAAATAAAATAAAATAAACACTGTAGTACAGTGTTTATAATGTACAGTGACTGTACATTACATACACCAGCTAAACTGTCGAAATTTAGTTCATATACTTATAGCTTTTGAACACTTTCGTCGCTTCCTCTTGAATTTGTTGATAAGCAAGACCCCCTCCTCCGACATCGTGAAGACAAAAAAACAAAAAGACATCTGTCAAATTTCTGTGAAAATTCAGCGATTTTGAAAAAAAAATTGTGACGTTAAATGGAAAAGAATGTTAAAGTACAAATCACTAAATAAATATAACCGTTCAAATTATTTTGTCATTTGATATTTCCATATTCCAATAACAGCCTCCTGACTGATATGATGTTCCTCATATCCTCGTTAACAAAAACGTTAGCATTTAATATTTATTCTATATATTTCCAAAGCATTAGAAAATATTTCGAATGTTTGTGAATGTTTATCCTCCGACAAAAATCATATTTAAAAGCATACTGTATGTTCATTTGTTTTTCTACGTATTGTTTTTCCTTTCGTCTTCTATTTCGTCTTCTATGCAGCTGTGCATGGGAATTTCTCCAATGTGAGATGAGTAAAGGTTATTGATTCATTTTCCGGACCCCTTCATCCTCACGAGGGTCGATGGAGCCGATCCCAGCCAGTTGCTGGACACACAGAGACAACCATTCGCTCACACACTCACACCTAGGGACTATTTGTAGTGTTCAATCAGACTGCCATGCATGTTTTTGGAATGTGAGAGGAAACTGGAGGGCAGGGAGAAAACATACGCGGGCCTGGGGAGAACATGCAAATTCCACACAGGGAGGCCGAAGCAGGATTTGAACTCACGACCTCTGCACTGTGAAATCGGCGCGCTAACCACTCGCTACCAGACCGCCTTGAATAAAGGTGATCTCATTTCATACTGTATTTACTTTTCCCCCATCTTTTTCAAACATTTTTGACAATGCTCCAGCCACTGGATAGCGCTAGAGAGCCACATTTGGCACCCAAGCCTCAAGTTGACCACTTCATTTATCTCCTGATGTGCCGGCATTCCTATTTTGGAAAGAAGCGAGGTCATCACGGCAATAATACGAATAGTTGGCATGGAGGCTGGAAAACAGACTCATGCAGATTCATCCCACCTCCATACAAAATTGTCTGTTTATCATTTATTCATGTGTAGCTGTTTGGTAAGATTTTTTTAACACGCATGCACACTGCCAAACGCACTTCACTTGTGTACATGAATAAATAATTATTGCTTGTTTGATTTAGGATCATTACTTTTGATGAAGTTTGCTGCAATAAGCGGATAAGAAAATTGATGGATGGAAGCTGGGAGCCCTGACATAAAACCGAAAAACCATGAAATACTACATTACCCAGGGAAGCAGACGTGTGTTGACGTCATCATAACAGGAAGTATGGGGCTGGGCAGTAAACGAGAAGGAAGACAGCTCAGCAGGGAAATAATGAGTTTACTTTAAAGCATTGTATTGTCAGGAAAAAAAGGCCTTTGCCCGGAGCGCCCATGGGCGACGCCCAGGTACAACTGGTTCGAATTTGGAACAAATAAATTAATCGGGCCACACCGTGGTTCCCAGCAATTTCTCTCAGCTGATTGCCCACCTATGATGGAACGGGCGATGGAGCAGCTCAACGTACAACTCAACCGACTGACCCGCTCCCTCCGCCGTGCCATGACTGTGGAACTCCCAGAAGGTAACACACGCGCCTTGACGTTTTTGGCAATGATCGCCAGGCGGAAGAAGCGACGTCACTCTACTGCTTTCTTCTGTATATGAATGTCGAGATTATGTGCTCCGATCCAATTGTACAGTTTCATTGATTTTGCTCTTAATCGCCATCATTGGCAACAAATAACGAGACGGAAAAATGTCCAACCAAAAAAATTGATATTTTTCTGATTTGTTGCACTTATTGAAATGGCTCGTGTGAATATTTAATAGTGTTGCTGTTTGATTGACATTTGTTGACGTATTTCCTTAAAAATATATACAGTACTCGTTTTCCCTGATCTGATATATTTTTGAAAATTCCTCATTAGATTGATTGGTTGTTCTTAATCTTGAGCTCTGAATGTTTTGAGCCCAGATTCCGATCCCATAATAACCACAATAATATACTGTAGTCTGCAGTATTTGCTGTCATTGTGGACGTTGCTCAACTTCCCATTTGTAAAATGTTCTTTTTAACCACAAACTGGTTGATCACCATTGCTACTGCCGATTGTTGGCCATTTGACCTATTTGCTTCAGGACACAATGAGTCAACAATCACTTCGATACAATTTTCATTTTTTTTTTCATGACCCTTTCTCCGTCAGGACAAACTGGAGGTTCATTGTCTTGTTGAAGGACACTTTGACAAGTTTGCAATTGACTGTATACATGCAATGTAATGGATGCTCTCCGCAGGGTATTACTTCACATTGAATGAATAACAAACAAAGGTTAATGTAACCGCATCACCAATAGTACTTTGGAGTAGCGTCTTCCACAAATAAGCATTTACAATGCACCACTGGGGTAGCATAGATGTTCACAACATTGTACATTATGCATTATACTGCATATAAATTCATTTTACTCCCTGGTATCGTTGTGACTGCTTTATTGCCTGAATATGATAATTGTGCAAGTACAGTACTTTGTATGCAGCTTGTCTGTTTGAAAGTGCTCTATAAATACAGTTGAGTTGAGTTGAAAAAAAGGCCAGACGTTTTGAATATTTGTCTTTATAGTTGTGTTATGATTTTAGTCTTTGATCATTGTAATTGTTTTTCATTTTTATAAATGTAAAAAAACAACACGTTTTGAGAGACTCATATGAATTTCATGCATTGTACATTACATGATTCATCCAGCTCGACTGAGCTCATTGTTTATTTCATCTTTAAATTGAGTGGGATACGATCATAAATTCTGCCTTTTTTCTTCGGGTCCTTATTTTGAAGTGTCAAAAGAATATATCCATTATTAACATTCACTATATATCAACACTGAATGACGTGAAACACTTATTTTGGCATCCCCTTTTGAACACCCTGCCATATAGTGTCTTTACCAAATAATATTCGATGCACACATATCGCTTATAGCAATAAAAATGCCCCACTGATATTGTTAGGATACAGTTTTATTTTTGTTGGGAATGGGATACTCTTTTTCGGTTTCATTATTTGACTCATTCTCCCTTTTGAATCTGCTTTTATACTGTTTTTTCAAGTGTGGGCTATTTTTAAAAAAACCAATCACATGTCCAAAATGATCGTTTTGATAGAGATACATACGGATAAAAAGTGAAAACTACTATCACTCTCTGTGCGACAGTCCCCAAATGACCTGGGGACTGATAATCATCAGCATGTCCCTAGGTTGGATTCCTGCCATCACACTGTGTCATCCATGGCAGAAAATAAACTTGGTAAAGCAATGTTTGCATGGTTCTGATTTTAAGTGACATGTCTACAATTCTCTCCTCAATTTTCCATCCACAGATAATGAAACTGCAGTGTACACACTAATGCCAATGGTAATGGCTGACCAACACAGGTATGCATTTTACCAAGTTTAAAATTCCTGAACAATATATTGTTGTAATGACACATTTAATATAACGTATCTTAACTAATGGAGGTGTGATTGAATAAACTCGTTTACCTACTATAGCTCCATTTTACAGAATCTCGCTATCTTCGGTTTCATTATCCTGCATGTTGATGTTGAGAGTGTGTTGTTACCTGATAAAACAAAACCTTTGCATCCCTCATTCCCAAAGGTCTGTGTCAGAGTTGCTTCTCAATTCCAAGTTTGATGTAAACTATGCCTTTGGACGTGTAAAGAGAAGCCTGCTTCACATTGCTGCCAAGTAAGACCTTCTTTCTGTCATATGTGAGCATACGTTAGCACAGTACGGCTCTGCTTGGTTGGTGTGATTTCAAACTGGCACTTTCTGTACATGATGAAAGGGTTTTGAAAATTTGATGTCGCAATTACCAGGACTAACATTACTACACCATTATCGCAATATTGATGCTAATTGAAATGCAATCATCAATACAGACGTACAGTACACTTGAACAATCAAATCACATTTTATTATGAATTTTAAAAAATGTACATCTTCCGTCTTTGGTTTTTTTTTCATCTTCACTGACTGAAATCAGAGTTAGAATCATCTCCTATTGGCCAATTATGTAGAACACACAAGGAATTTATCTCCAGTAGAACATGCTGCAATAGTATCATCATAAAAAATGCAAAGAGGCACTATACAACTACAGTAAAGTCTCGTTATATCGATATTCAAGGGAGTCCAAAAAATATCGATATAACCGGGACTATCGATATATCCGACCCTGTTTGCATGTAATTTTCTCCGTGCGTGCATAGAAATAGTATCGATATAACCGGGACTATCGATATATCAGATATCGATATAACGAGACTTTACTGTATATTTGGGTTAGGAAATAACATGTTTAAATGTCTGCTGTATTTGGTAAGCATGGATCGGTAGCACCTGCCTGAGGGGACTAGAAGGAAAAGGTGGTGGTCAGGGTGCGCAAGGTCCAGTACGATTTTCCGCGCCCTTGTTTCAATTCTTGCAGTGTGTAAGTCGTTGAGAGTGGGTAGGGCGGTGCCAATGATTTTTTCCGCCGTCCTCATTGTCTGGGCCCCCTTCATTTTTTGCTTCTCGCGCTTCACTTTTTGTTTGCTGTTGTGGTTATGCTACACTGGGTGGGTGAAGGCAAAAGTATTTTACCCCTCTCAGAGATGCTAAATAGGCCAGTAATAATTAATTAATAATTAATGGGAAACCCGCAAAAAGTGCCTGTATTTCTTTTATAAATGTAAGACTTGGGAAAATGTTTCATCATAGCTCCACTGTAGCCTCAATGTATTGTTCAAATAGAATACTATTCTGCCAATTTGCAGTATATCATTACAAAAAAGTCACATTTTCATGCCGTTTCTTGACAGAAAGAAGAAATATAAATACAGTAAAGTCTCGTTATATCGATATTCAAGGGAGTCCGAAAAAATATCGATATAACCGGGACTATCGATATATCCGACCCTGTTTGCATGTAATTTTCTCCGTGCGTGCATAGAAATAGTATCGATATAACCGGGACTATCGATATATCCGATATCGATATAACGAGACTTTACTGTATGTGACAAAAGGAACCGCTAGCTGGAATTTTATTTATTTTTTTTAGCATTTCTTATTTTTAATTAGTGCTTTTTGATTTTTATGTTTGTTTAATCTTGTGCTGACATATTTTGTCTTGACATAGCTGTGGATCGGTGGAGTGTCTTGTTCTGCTACTGAAGCGAGGTGCAAACCCAAACTACCAGGATATCTCAGGCTGTACCCCACTGCATCTTGCTGCCAGGAATGGGTAAGTCTTTCATTTGGTGTTTGAATGAAAATCCTGTGAATCCACTTTAGCGATATCCTAGGATGAAAAATAGCACAAAACATTTAAACCGGAAAAGACAACAGTTGGAGAACATTACATTTTCAACAGTCGAGAGAAAAACAGTAATATGGAAGAGTAGAATCTGCCAGAGAAAAAAAGATTGTGGTTAATATAAAAATATATCCAAGGATCAAAGTATTTAACTTTATGTACAACTGCTAGCCAGCACCAATAGGAAAAGAACAACTTACCACTAGGTATGAATTCTTATAGTTAAATGGTTACTTCATTCATTCATTCTTAAAATTTGAAGACTGAAATAATTCAAATAAATCAATGTGTAGATCCAGAGGAATTGAATCCCACTTTTTCAAAATCCATTTTATCTTCACATATACAAACTCTCATTTTGTTGTCCGATTTATCTTTGTATTTAAAAAAAATGGTGAGGGCATGGGAGGCAAATTAGTGTTTGATTGAAGTTTGTAAACACATACCAAGTAGAGTAAATTACTCTGTTAAAAAAGACTCTTTTTTTTTTTTAATTTGAACGAACTGTTTCTTCCAGCCAAAAGAAATGTATGGGCAAACTACTGGAATATAATGCTGACGTCAACATCTGCAACAATGAGGGACTGACTGCTGTGAGTGACCAATAACTATCTGTTTTATGTCAAAATCCGAGTAATTCATCACTTTTATTTAATTACTCAATTTTCTGCACGATAAGGGGCCTTAGATTATAAAGCACCTCTTCAATGAGCAGCCTATATCAAACTTTTTTCATAAATAGGGCACAGTCAGTGCCCAAAAAATCTAGTGACTGTAAAGTTTCCTTAAGAGTTTTGAAAGGCGCTTAGAAATGTATTATTATTTTTATTATACGGTGCATCAGATAGAAGCTCCAATCATGGCTGCGCAGAGCATAAAAGTATTTGTCTGTTTGAGCGTGGTGGCGAATGTCAATTAGTGTCGAGCAGAACCCTTATTAGATTACAATTGCTTCTTGCTAATAAACATCACGAGATAGCATAACATTAACATGGAAACATCTCAATGGGGATTATAGAGCGATTGTACCTCTTTATACACGGTGCATCAGATTATTGGGCATAAAATTAAATGCTTTTTGCTGCTCCTTATTGGGGCAAAATACGGTAACTGAAGTTGTTTTATTTTACCTCCTCACGGGTCCGTATGTTCGTATGCCTTTCTGATTTAGATCCATTGGTTGGCAGTTAATGGGCGGACTGAGCTGCTGTATGATCTTGTACAGCATGTGTCCAATGTCGATGTTGAAGATGCCATGGGGCAAACTGCATTGCATGTAGCATGTCAGAATGGACACAAAACTGTAAGACACTTTCAAGTTTTAAATGTTTGTGATAGCATTTTTTCATATGCCTTAGTGTTCATCAAGTCCAAATTATGGACATTTTAATTGCTTCAACACAATTTTTTG
This sequence comes from Hippocampus bargibanti, assembly GCF_051943395.1. NCBI lineage: Eukaryota > Metazoa > Chordata > Actinopteri > Syngnathiformes > Syngnathidae > Hippocampus > Hippocampus bargibanti. The sequence goes on along the minus strand of NC_142739.1, from coordinate 18,271,444 downwards.
AGTGCCTACTCACCCATTAAGTGTGAAATTACGCAACCGAGTACATCTCTTGTTAAATGCCTATTTCAGAATATATCTGTAACCAAAGCATTATGAATGTTGCTCCGTCATGATGGTGATTAGTGATGTGCAGTTGCATAAAACGTAAACACAGATCTGCACCCAAATTTGCAATTGTCATCCACCAGCCTGCGAATTAGGGTGGGCAATTTCTAAAAAGATCACATTTTGATCCCCACCCCACTCCAATATTTAATACCTTTTGCTTTTATTAGTAAGGTTTATGCTAAAATTAAGACAATTAAATGTATACTGTATGTGGATTTAATGTTAAGCAGATTCTTTCCTTACAGACAGTGTAGGTGTTCAAATACCTGACATGTTTCGGCGACTACTTCCGCCTTTGTCCAACATCCAAACATGTCAGGTATTTGAACACCTACACTGTCTGTAAGGAAAGAATCTGCTTAACATTAGATATCAAGTAGACAGGATGAATTTAGTACAACAATGTATGTGGATTTATCTACTTGTATTAGCAGCTTGCATGGCAGTAGTTCAGTTTCTACTGTATGTAGATAATAATTGTGGTCAGATGGCTAACCCTTCTCCAAAATTCCCCATTTTTGACCAATGTGTGTCCTGTCAGACGGTGTTGTGCCTCCTGGACAGTGGGGCTAACATCAACCGGCCAAACGTCTCAGGGGCCACACCACTTTACTTTGCCTGCAGGTTTGCCAACAGTCAATTCATGTTCATGTTATAAAAATGTCATTTGGAAAAAAAGTGCTTTAGTAAGTACACTAACCTTTATACCAAAACAAATGTGCAGTCATGGCCAAAGAGACACAGCACAGATCCTGCTTTCTCGTGGAGCCAAATACCTTGCTGACAACAATGGAATCACTCCTCTCGATCTTTGCGTGCAGGTTAGCATTGTAACATACCCAGTTTCCCATTTCTCTTGCTCCGTTCAGTTACCACGCTAACACAATATGTCAGTTTCTTAAACTGTTTGTGGGTTTTGTGTGTGTGTTTGTGTGTTTTTTTTTCCATTTTTTTTTTTTTGAAGGGCGGTTACGGAGAGACCTGTGAAATCCTCATTCAGCACTACAGCAGACTATTCCAGATACTCATTCAGATGACACAGAATGATGACATAAAAGAGAATATGGTTTGATAAATTTGGGACAGGGGAATGTTATCATTCAACATCCTTCTCGAAATCATGTTCCAACAAATATATGTGTGTGTGTGTGTGTGTGTATAGCTCAGGCAGGTTTTGGAGCATGTTTCTCAGCAGAGTGACAGTAATTATCAGAGAATCTTGACAAGTCTGGCTGAAGTTGCCACTACTAATGGACATAAGCTGCTCAGGTAGGAATTTCAAGTCACCTAGGTCAATAGCTTTTCCACTGTTGAACATCATTAAATACGTGTATATTCTGATTATTTTACAAATGCAGACAGTAAAATACATCTTGAAGTACTGTCCTTTACTTGATGTCTCAGTTGGTTCCTAAGCATCAACGCATAAAATGCCACCAAATACTCTTTCTTTTAGCATTAAAAATCCCATACAATTAATACATTTGTAGCCAAATTTTTACCTCATGTTACAAACCACACTCTGGTTTGCCCATAGGTACCACATAAACACAATATGCAGTGTCTTCTTTAAATAGTGTGACAAGCAATACAGCTTGTGATTTGCCAGTCATTTCTCTTTTTTACTGCACTAATGTGATTGCTGCCAATTGTGGGAATAATTTCTTGGGAGTGTAAACAGTCTCAATTTCACAGCTTTTCATACAATCACTCAATTCATAATACACACAATAAACTTGGCCTGTCATTTTTTTCCTATTATGAATTCCCAGACAGTAGCAATAACGATAGCATCGTTTTCTTAGTCGGCAATATAGTGATTATTTTAGAGCAAATGTAATTGAAGTACATCCGTTTTAAGTGCATTTGTGATTGACTAGATGGAGAATCTACAAATCTTACTGTGATTTCGATACAGTCTTCATACTTTATAACGTTTTTGTTTACTGGCTAGTCGTGAGTTTTTAGACGTTGGCTCAGCCATGGTTGTTTTCCAACTGATCTGTCATTACTGTTCACCTAAATTAAAGCCCCAATATTAAATCTTATACAATTCAGATAGACTAAAGGTTTTCTTGAGCCACCAGCATATGAGAGATACAGATGCACTACGCTGGTACCACAGTCAATTTTGCCATTGAGATCCCATAGGTGCTGCCGGTCCCAAATCTGTTGAATTTCCTGGTGAGCATTATGGATGTTTGCAAAACCACTGTTGAATAAACAAGCAATAAGCCAATGCACATGTTCACAGCATTAATGCTCACTGGCTCCTCTTGGTGCTACTGTTATACACTGCCACAGTTCATTAATGAATGAGATAAAGCGTATCATGTGCCTATGAACAGATGGGACACATGCAAACCTAACTTTTTGAATAACTAACAAAATCAGCTTGGTTCTTATATGGTACAGCAGGAAGTCAAATTGATATTGAGGTTATGTATTGGTAGCCCTCAGATTTGTAGAAACAACATGTAACGAATAATTATTTGGAGAATAATAAGATACCTGCATAGAATGGGCTAATGTTAGGCAAATTCCATTCCCATAGTAATCTTGAGAGCGACATACCTGGTTTCATGCCTGCACAAGCATCTGCTCCTTTCGAGCAATTGTTGAGGAATTACGTAAACAGTAAATGATCATAATATCAGCCTACTTGCTTCCTCCCACAGCCTATCCAGCAGCTATGATGCTCAGATGAAGAGTCTATTGAGGATTGTTCGAATTTTCTGCCATGTATTCCGCCTGGGGCCTTCGTCACCCAATATTGGCAATGATATGGGCTACAACGGCAACAAGACTCCCCGGAGTCAGGTCTTTAAGGTTGGTGCCTTTGTACTGGTGGTGCAGTGTACTGTAATCTGCAATGTGTTTTTGCCCGCCATCACCGACATGCTGCTTCAAGGCCTTTGTGTGTGTGTGTGTGTGTGTGTGTGTGTGTGTGTGTGTGTGTGTGTGTGTGTGTGTGTGTGTGTGTGTGTGTGTGTGTGTGTGCGTGTGTGCATGTTGTCTGTATGTGTGTGCATGTTGTATGTATGTGTGTGTATATGCGTGTATGCGTGTCTGTGTGCGTGTGTGTCTCTCTGTCGCACATCAGTATAGTTGTGACCTGAAGATGGCAGTCAAGCACTTTCATTTGGCAAACTGCTAAGTAGCAAAGCATGTTCATACTCAGAAGAGTGAAAAGATGACTGATTGAGTACCTCCAAGAACGCTTGTAAAAACGAATTTTAGTGTTACAAATGATTATATTTGGAAATCAATAACCCACAGATGTGGTTTTGGCATAAAAAAATACATTGTTTCTGATTGATATTAGGAGTTTCACAATAACTTTAAATGCTGAGATAATACAATATCCGCATAGTTTTGCAAAAAAAAATCAGAGCATATCTCAGCAGACTCCATTCCAACGGTTGGAGGCATGGTACTGATGTTAACTAGTTTCTGAAGAGGTTGTTAACAAAAGACTTCTCTTTATTAAAGAAAAAAATCTATTTTGAAATGACAGCATACTGGCTTAAAAAATGGTTATGGTAATACCATTTACCGTTGTCAGACAGAAGCAAACTGTTTGAGCATCCAATGTGCGCATTATTACATTAAATGTTTTTTCATGTTTTACACACTACACATTAATATTTTCCAATAACTGTCATCTGGTTGCATTTAATGCTGGTTGCAGATGCGTGTGAGACCAGGGGAGGCTGTACCAAAAGACACTTGGACAGCTTCTGCTGTGTTAGATGTGAGCCATGGACATTTCCATTTCCTTAATTTTTATTTAATCGTTTTGTGAATGGACCCTAAATGGAATTTTTCATTTCCTA